>NC_048903.1:8406436-8452739 GCF_011077185.1 Oxyura jamaicensis | reverse complement strand
CTGCGGGGGGCGCCGCTCCGCCACCGCCGCGCCGGGTCCCGGGGGTGCGGGCTGCGGGGCCGCGCCGGCGGGGCGGGACCGCGGGGCGGGCCGGAGCGGAGCGGCCGCGAGGGAACCCCCGCCCTGGAGGGACGGGACGGGGCTCCCCGGGACTCCCCGCCCGCCCCGGCGTGTCCTCAGCGGGAGGTCAGAGGGGGCCGGGCCGCCGCCATGCCCTGCCCTGCCCGCCCCGCCTCTCCCTCCGTCCCCTCCCCGCCGGGCATGGGGCGGCCGCGGCTCTTCGGGCGCCTGAAAGCGGCGGTGCTCGGCGTGGTGCATGTGGGAGCCCTGCCAGGTAAGCGGCGGGGCCCGGCCCGGCGGGCGCCCATCTCCTCTCCCCGCGGGTCGGGGACGGAAGGAGCCGGTGGGCAAGGCGGTGGCGAGCTCGTAAAGGGGAACGGTGAGGGAATATGGCAAACGAGGCTCGGGACAGGCTGGATGGGGGCGGAGCTCCGTGCGGCTCCGGGAAGCTGAGGGAGCGCCGGGCTGGCCGCAGCCCGCCCTCTTTCTCGTCCGCCCCTCAGCGGCTCGGGGCAGCCCGCAGCAGCCGGCCGGCCCCCTGACGGGCCGCTGCCCTGCTCCGCTCTCCCCGGCCTGCAGGCTTGGTGACCAGCTCGCCGCGAGGTGTGACCATCCAACCGTGCAGCCAGCGAGCTCGTCACAGCGCCTGGCTGTAGGAACCGAGCATCAGAAAAGACTTCATTTAATTTCCCTTAAAATTAGCTCGGAATTCCGAGGAAACCCCTGCGTGCTCATTTCTGTCATGCTGCAGATCAGATAACATCCACCTTGCAGACCGGAATGTAAGATTACTTCAACTGATTTAATATTAATTGGTGATTAACATAGGTATTCTGCTGACCTAGAGGTCAGGTCTTGCCACAGCATTGGATGGAGCATCACTAACACGCGATGAGCTGTAGTAAGTACAGGATTAACAAGCTAGAAACAGACGTGGTACAATAAGATATTATACAGATACTCTTCAAGTTTGCAAATTAGTTTTAGGAACTAAACAGTTACAGCAGATCTGTCAAGTTCAGCTAAGGAAAAAGATGCCATTAAGGCACATCACGAAGAGATACAGCAGCCATTTAACAAGTCTGACACTTCTCCCTCTTTCAGGGTGCGGGACTAGCTGTTTTACCAGAAATTGTTATTGTCTGTGGTATCAGTTTGCACTTGCACTGGGGTAAACAACGTTGTTCTTACAGGGACACCAAGAAGTTCTCTTCCATTGACACAAATCATTGATCAAGCTTGTCAAGAAGTAGAAATTTACAAGGACGCTGGAGTTGTAAGTTTTAGTTTTCTTCTTCCTATGGCAGTATTTACACAAAGCTGCTTCTGCAAAGCCAATACTTTAGAGTCCGAGTGACCTAGAATTCATTAAATACATCTTAAGCCACAGAGTTCAGAAAGACATTTAAACATACATCTTGTATTTCAACATAATGCCTTCTAGGTTCAAAGCCATGCATCACATGCACCCAGAATCGAAAAACCTTGGATTCAAACTTTACAATTTAAGTTGCTCAGATAGGATTACTGTCAATTTGTAAGAATTAAGTCAATTAAAGACACACAGAAAGTTGACTGCAACATGAACTGTTGCTGCCATTCTAGGTATCTGAATGTAAGATGCTTCATCATCCAGTTTGACAAGCCACTTTATTTAGCTCTGTACAGCATACTCTGGTGTCATGAAGTCATGGCACATGCACAGTCATAGGTACTGAATATCTCACTTATAGGCAGCAGGGTTCCCCCACAATTAGCATTTGTACTACAATAATATAGTTTATTCAGGGACCAAAATATCATCTTAGATCCCTTTTTGCCTGATTTAATCCTTCCATCCTAGCCCCCGGGAGCAAGCATGCCTACTTTGCACATCTAGAAGAGAAGGTTCAAAAGGCCACTCCTGACCAGAGGCAAAAGGCACGTACTATTGCTGAACTGCCATTGGACCTAGAGTGGTGTAATCATCTCTGTAGGTCAGCAGAATTTAACAGGGTGTATGTCCTTTTGAAGTGTTGGATGTTTTAAACATTTCATTGCCCCCTGTCTGCACATGTTGATGAGATTTTTATTTGACCTGCCTACTGTATTAAATACATTTTTGGTGTGTTAAGGTGGTGACCTGATGTCTGGGGTTTGAAAATGGCTTAAATGAACAAGTAGTCACAACTGAGCCGCTGTTTTCTGCAAAACATTAAACTGGGTTATTCTTTTTAACAGCATAAGTTACAATGATACCTTACAGACAGAGCAAAATTAAATCGAGGAGTTTAGTCTAAGTTATGGCATACCGAGGTCAAAATGCAAGACAAGTCACATGAAGTAGGTTACAGACAGAGCACTTGTAAGGCTAAATTAGGAAAGAGTGCTGACAATGGAATTGTTGGAAGGATAAACAACAGCATAGAAGAGTGAATTTTATGTAGACGAGCTTCAGTGCACTACCAGTTAGAATAATCTCTAACTGCAAGTGGTACAGAACAAGTCAGTTTTCTTCCTTTTTATACCTGTAGAAAGAACAACTGTGCAATTGCTCTGTGTTCTGTACTGTGACATTCTGTCTTGTCTTTGCTTTTGCTGTATCAACACAAGGTATAATGTGATTTGATCTGCATCAGAAGAATATAAAGTAGTAGTCGGTTTTCCTGTGTTAGAGGAAGTGATTACATAAGCGATCTGTAACCCAAAAGCCATTGCCCCAGATTCCAGTACTTGTTTACTGGTTTCCCTGATGTATACACTAACTATATATTAAAACCATAGCAACAGAAGGAAAACTAAGTATATCTAAAGGTGACTGAGAGTATAGAAGCAGTTACTTTTACCACAGTTGACTGCACTCAACTCAGATACATTTTTAAACCTACCTTTCAGGTAGACAGATGAGGTGAATGCAGTCATTCTCTACATATTTGAGCAAATTCAAGGCATAACTGCACTTCCTGTAGAAGTCGGAACAACATTAGTATACAGGCCAAACCAATCTTTATTCTAAAGGTCTGTACATGATAGTGTTACGGCAATATGACAAGCAAATCCTTTATTAATGCCACAAAGGTCAGAGATAATCAGGAGAGCTTCCATAAATACCACTATGGTTGCCTAACGCTTACTGCAGTGCCTTTGTCTAGTTTTTCCCCAGTACTTCAAGAGAAACGTACGCTTTCATGATAGATACTAAAGAGCTTCATGGCTTTTACAGATCCCACTCTTCCAAGTTAGCTCTCCTGATTCTGTAATGCAATTATTTGGTTTCTACCCTCCCCAGTACTCAGACTGAACTGTTAAACTGTCATTTTTTTTTTGCAGAAAAAGAACTAGAACCATAAAGGATTTTATCCATGGATGTTTTTCCTGTTATTTCCAACTGCCTGACTATGGTAGCCTTTAGAAGATTTGTAACCATATTGCTGCCACTAGATGTTTGTATGTTGCCTCAAGTTGCTTGAACTGGCATTAACATTCAAAAATACACTGCATGGGCTCTCTCACTCACTATCTATTACACTTGGAAGTAACTCCTAGCTTATTCAGAAAAAGGTGACTTGTCTGACATATTAGCAACCGAATATAGTAAATATGAAAGATTTGTGATATTAGAGCACAGTAATGAAAACAAGTGAGTGCTCAGTTAGGAAGCCATCTGTGTTCAAAATGTGTATGCTTTGTACTTGAGTTGCTAAACAATGGAATTCCCTAGACAAGATTTTATAAGAAACAATGTATGAGATGTTGTGATCTCTCAGATTATCTGCTTTTGTTTAAGCAAAAAACACTTGCAAAATATAATGAAGTTAACTTTTACTCATTCAATTCAGCCTGAGTGAAGCTTGCTTTATAACAGAGCACAAGTTCCTTCTAGATTCACTGATGAAACACACCTTACTAGTTGCTGTTACCTAGCTGTAACTACGTGAGTAGGTGACCTTGAAGAAATAGGAGTATTTCTTAAAGAAATAAATATAATGCTGCATTGACTTGCAAGTATTATTACAATGCTTCTTAATAAGTAAAGTTTTAGGTTTGCTTCTTTTACCTATATTGTTCCTGAAGATGTGTTCATTACAATTCTGATCCTCCCAATCCTCTTGTTTCTGTACCTGGAAGGGTGGTTGCCAGTACCTGCTCTGCATTAAGGTTCTCAAAAGTGAGAAGTTCCAAGCCTACTATCCTTATAGCTACAATAATGGTTAAAATTATTTAGGATTCAATAACAGTTGAGACAGAGTAAGTTGTTATTTCTGCTATAGAAACATATAGACAGCTAAAATTAGGATTATAGAGATTAATATTTTTAAACATAGCTCTATTACAATAGAATAAAACAGAGAAGTCTCCCTACTGCCATCTCCTATAATATATACAGGAAAATATTAAGGTGCCTACTTACCTGAGTTAAGGTACCAACCTCTTGTTCTGGAGGTAGAGCTTTTTAAAGAAATTGTCTAGGTACAGCAAATAAATGCTTTACAAGGCTGTCTGATTTCCTCTGTCTAGAGGCACATGACTGTGGTGGTGGGAGAAGCTGTAATTGTCTCAGTGCACACCTGAGTCTATTTAACGATGGGTGTCACACGAAAAGCCTCTCTTCAGTAGGAAGGAACAGTTGTTTTCAGCTTGCAAAGGTTTTGATAACGTGTAAATGTTTGTAGGTAAAGTTTTTCTGTAAGGAAAACATTGAGGTTAAAGTTACTGTAGCTAACATTTACATTACAGAGGGGGTGAGATACAGCTTGTATGGTTGTTATACCTATTATGATTTATAGCATTGTGACTATTTTTGATTTTTTTCTGAGGTTGCATATGTGTGCACAACAAGCGTTTTAAGAGGTCACTTCTATAAATAGAGTAAAGCTAAGGAAATTATTTTCCTATATAGTCAGAGAGGTATTTAACTGACCTAGTTTCTAGTAGCTAACTGATACGAGAGGCACTTTCTGTATATGTAGCACTCTGTTTCCTTCTTACTTTGAGTGACTTTTCTAGTGTTCGAGAATTGCCAAGAATAAGACAACTTTACATATAAGCAATACTTAAATTGTCCTAATATTCAATGGAAAAGAAGCCCAAAAGGTTTTTGCTAGAGTCTTATCTCATACTATTCAAGGGAAATCTGCTTTGGAGTGTGCAATACAGTATCTGTTCTGATAGACTTCTACACCATAACCTTAATTTCCAAGAACTTTAATCCAGCATAACTGTTTTCTTTCCACCATTTTAATTAGCTGTCTGATAACACTGAAATCTGTTTTATATATGTATAAATTCAGTAAACACAGAAATCTGTGCTGTTATATTTTTATGTAAAAGCTCTGTGTTAATGCATCTGTAATTCTGCTCTCTGTATTGCAGAACATACGTTGTTCTTTTTTTAATTAAACAAAACATAATATGCAAAAGAACATAGCCTATTGGACAGCCACAAAAGAATAATGCATTATTAAACTGATACCAAAATATTCACAGTAACTATGGACCTTAAGGCTATGGGAAGAGATAACTGTTGAAAAGTGAATATACTAAGTATAAGGTAGAAAAGAAAAATGCTGAAATCCTCCTGTCTGCCTGCATTCTGCCTGCAAAACAAGTATTCAACCATACTTGTTTTATGCACAGTATTATGGCTAGAGTTCCTAATTACTTTTAAAATTAATTTATCTAATGGAATAATTTGCTTTATGCAAGTCCTGAGTTGTTAAAATAGAAACAATACATGGAAAGCTCAGTTTCACTGTGATGCTGCTGTGGAGTTCTGCTAGTTTGTTCTGCCTTTTCAGCTCCTAGCTGAGCATCTGAAACTCCTTTCCTAGGCCTTTTTTTTTCATATTGAGGTTGGTTCTTGACTGCCCAAAGTTTTTATTTTGTAGATCCTAGCTCCTTGCCTTTGATCAGCTTGGAGTTTCTAGGTTCTGGTGAAGTCTGCCAAGTTAAGCCTCCATGAGCTAAGAATCTCATCTTCCAGGTTGTGTGGCATCAAAGAATTACCTTGTTTTGAGGGTTCATTTTATTCTTTGGGTTTATTTTGTTTTGTTACAATATTGAAGTCCTACATTAATCCTTCTGCCATGTATCGCTACTGACCAACCTCACTTTCTCTCATAAACTGTTAACCTCTCTCACGACCTTGTATAATTTATGTATAAAGAGGGAAAAAGGCTAAGAGGGTTCTCTTTCTGTTAGTTCATTAAAAAGGATTCAGTAGCTGAGACTGAGGTATGAGAAGACAATTTGGTCACTTCAAATTTGTGTAAGAGTGCTGACCTCAGTCCAGAGAAACCAACTAAAAGTTTTTTTGTTTTTTTTTTTTCTTCCTGAAAATGCTATGGGTTTTCTGAGGACTGGTTGTCATCTTTGTCATCTGTCTGCTTCTGATCACAGGTAGAGACATGTGGATGTTAAATCAGACAGTTGAACAGGATGTAGAAATAAGACCAGGCACAGATGTTTTGGTTAGTTGGATCTGGTTTTCCTTCACCTGGTTGAGGTTTCTTGGACCGGAATTCTATAATAGAATATGCTGATGAATGGCATGAAATAGTATGTAGCTCTATTGTTATGTGCTCATAATATTAGATCATGTTTTTCATTAGTAAACTGTGCCCTTTTATTTTTAAGGTAACGTGTATTTTGTGTATTTAAGTACTTAGCTGTGAGGCTATCTGGTGAAGGCAGCTGTTCCCAGGTGCATTGAATGGGTGTGTACATTGTGTAGTTGGATTTGCCATGTTGTTCTCGTGGGTTACTTGCATTCTGTTTTTTTCCCCATCCTCCATGTTAGGTGTTCATTTATGATGTCTGTGGCTTAGCCTGTAATTCAGCCATTAAATGCTGACTGCGTTTTATATACTGTCTTATCTTTTATTGCCAAAAGGGCTTCTACACTACAACAAAGATTTAAGAAGCGTTACATATGTGATTTTTTTTTAAATGAAACCTTTTTTTTTTTCCTTCTTTCCCTTTTTTTTCCCTTCTTTCTTTTTTCTTTTTTTTTTTTCCTTCTTTCTGTTTCTCTGTTATTATTATGTGACTTTCTTTATGTCATCTCCGGTTGTTTTTATTTATTTAAAAATGTTCTTCTTTCTATTCCGTCTCAGTCAGAATTTCTTTGAAGTGCAGAGCCCCAGTTTTAAGGATTGTGACATGTGGTAAAACTCCAGAGAGAATAGAATTTGTTTTCTATATGTACAATTAATTTGTCTTAGAAACTTTTTGTATTTTTAGATTGAAGCAGGTGAGAAATTTCTGGCTTCATTTAAAATTCTCACTGCAAATGCAAAACATCAGGCTTGAAATATGTTTCAAGGCTATACTTTTACTGTTGTTATTAGTCCTTGACAAAATTACATGATTTGCAGTTGTTGAAAATGTTCTATTATATACCATATGATTGAAAATGTACAAGGTACTAGATGATGTATTAAGACTTTCAATAAATTGTATAAATTATATCAGCAGAGTATTTTATTGTCACTCCATTGTTTGCTAAATGTATGTTCATACGGAGTGAGAGGTACAGTAGATAATAAATAGCAATATCTTCCTTCAAGTAAGCCTGAATCTGGAATGGGAGAAATATCAATAGTTAATACTGTGGTATTAGGCACACTGGAAATAGGCATTTAGTAGTCAAACAAACAAACAAACACCTTTATTTTTCTAAAATAACACATTTTCTGACATTAATTGAATTGAAAACTGCCTTGATTATCTCTAAATCCTCCGTTATCTAAACATACTCAATATCCTATATTCCATTTGGATAATTGAAGTTTCTCTGCACTACTTTTAATGAGGTATAAGATTTAACTCATTCGCCTATAGTTCACGTTCCAGGATGGATCAAAGGAAGACTAATTGATGAATGTATAATTAAAATCACATTTATTTCTCTTCCTGATTTCTTTGCAAATACCGTGCTGTTGATGAAAGCACTTTTACAAGTGGTTATATGAATCAACATAATTTACTGAAGATAATCCACCCTTTGAAGGAAAACCTTTAAACTTGTCTTTTAATACAAAACTTAGCATAATAGTAAACTAGCCATGTTTCTTAAACTCCTCTTTCAGCTTAATCAGATTTCCTTATTACGATCTCCACAGGATGGCTTGATAGTAGAAAACATGCACGATCGTCCTTACACGGTGTGTCCTGGGCCCGAAGTGACGGCAGTGATGACGGCCATCAGTGTTGCCGTGAGGCGAGCCTGTCCGCACCTCGCGCTGGGCGTCCAGGTCCTGAGCGCTGCGAATCAACAGGCGATAGCAGTTGCTCTCGCTGCAGGTAATAGAAATGACTCACATGTTATTACTGTTGTTTGCTATGGCATTTACTCTCTGCAAATTGTGCATTGTACTAACATAGATACCATGAAAAATGAGACATGAAAAGCTCACTGTACCCTGAAAAAGCAGAAATTAGATTTTGAGAAAGATGCCTGCTTGATTATAATAGATGATACTCGCACAGTGCTTCAGTAGGAGGCAGCTTAAAAATCCCAGGGCCACTGGTGCTGCTTTCTGGGTGAAACCTGTCTAAATGTAATCATTAGTTTAAACCTCCTGATGTCTAAAAGCCACCTTTAGTGTAACTCTATTTACTTCAGTTAAATTATATTTGAAGATTAATTTAACCCACTGTGGTTAAGCATCCTGTTTCAGCATCTAATTATATGTTGTTGCTACTACAGTTATCTATTAAAACTAAATTTTCACTGCCTTTGTTCATGAATGAAGCTTTTTGTATAATAACAAAAAACTGAGTGTACAGGTACCCAAACTATTTAAAATTAAATCACGTTCAGCAAAATTAAATATAAATTAATCTATCCTTATTGCAAGAGTCCTTGACTTGCTGACCTTTTTCTGCTCCTTGCTGAAGCTATTTTAGGTTTTCATATAGAATGTTCCCTGATTCAAAGATGGATGCTGGTTTAATATGGAAAGCTTGTACTTCCTAAATACTTCATAAATCGAGGGTTGATGCCTATGTTTACCCAAATTGCATATGTAATTATAGTAAGGTTGCACATCTTGTAAATTGTACAAATTTTGTAAACAGGCAGAGTTTTGTAATAATGTAAAACTAAAAGATGCTCATACTAATTGAAACCCATACTTCGGTTAAAATAATATGGAGTAACATCTGCAATGGCAGTTTTAATTATATCGAATATGTTCTAAAAATCTTGAATCCCTTTTTCTTGGGGGAATTTGTTAGTCTGTGTTTGGAACACAAATTTGGTTTGAGTGCTTTAGAATCAGAAGTTGACACTTATAAGGTATGTAACTCCTTGACAAACTGACAAAACACAGGTTTTATTTCTGTGGTGGAACCTATATAAAAAGCTAAACCAAAAAAGCTAACAGAATCCAGCTTTAATTTGGGGGGATTGTATGCATGTAGGATACTTGAGATGTATCAGCATTTGCAAAAGTATTTATATACCTTATTTTCAAAAATAATAGACCGCTAGTGGGTTATGCTTCCTTTTAGGAGCAAAATTGATCCCTGTATAGGGGATGTAGTGTGGGAACAATGTGTTTCTCTTACTTCTCAGCAATTATTAATGAGGGAGAGAATTCCTGAGGGGCCTGGATTTTGCTCAGCTCTACTACTGTTCTGCACTATTTGCTCTGTAACTGGAGAACAGCAGCTAAGAAAGGCCTGTGTTCTGTGTTTAATGCATTTCATTGCACTTCTCTAAGAATGATTCTTAAGCTCACTGAACAGGAAAGCAAAAGGAATGAAAATCACTTTAGACAAAGCCATAGTAAAATGACTTATTTTGTAGATAGCAAATCTCATAGTAGTAACTTTAATATCAATACAACTTTAATAGTCATTAAAGGTGGCTACTAATAAAACAAGTCCAACATGCTTTCACTACAAAATGCTTACTGAAGGTGTTATACACCAAAAGCATATGTAGCATCTCCTGCTACTATGCAGTCATTTCATTTTCCCTGTAGATACCCCTGTCTCTGGTAGAAATAACTTCTGAAGAGCTGCACAGGGAAACCATAAGTGGTTTAGTGGTTTTTAGGCATAGGTAATTTTATTTTGTAAAGGGGGGGGGGAAGCAAGTTTATGGTGTGACTGGAAGAAACTCATCAACAACGTGTGGTTATGCTGATAAATATATTGTAGATAGCCAGATAGTAACAGATTAAATCACTGAATTTTCCTAGCATAGAATCATTTAGGTCAGAGAAGACCTTTAGGATCAAGTCCAACTGTTAACCTAGCACAGGAAATGAGCCAGGACTCCTGTCCCAAAGCAGTCCACCTATACAATAAGATTATAGACAGCTGGTGGAAAAAAAAAGCTTTGTGTGTGTGTGTATTTTAACTTTTGTTAATTTTTCCCTGGCTTCCTTAACTTTTACTTTGTAATACTGCAGTTCTTGAGGGCAATTTGGAAACTACCTGAATTAACCACAAGTTGGTAAAAAAAACTCCTAAGTTGTTCAATTCAAATATTAATCATGTTTTTGAACATCCTTTCTTTCTGAGTGAAATAAAGAACGGCAACAAATCCAGAAAGCCCTGCTGTAAACAAATTCCACAGGTATTCTCATAATTCGGCAGTAAAACAGACAGGACAGCATATTGATGGGTTATTGTTGTTTTCAGATTTATTCAATAATAAATTCAGGGGGTGAAGAATCTGAGAAGGCTGAGGTGGTTTTTTTGTTTGATTTTTTGTTTGTTTGTTTTAATTTATTTTAGTTCTTTAGGAAATGTTTGTGAAATTAGGCCCTTAAAGGAAAGAAGACACCAAAACCATGTTTGTGCTGGGAGCTTCAGCACAGGTACAGGGCAGTGGCAGGGAAGTAGCAAGGGGCCTTGCAGAAAAAGGGAACAACTTTGTCTGCCCTCTTCTGACAGAAATAACTTTCAACACAAGCAGTTCTTCAGGTTACCAAAATACATCTAGTGAGCCCAAACAGTTGCAGCCAACCTCCTCCCTGCCCTGGAAGGCTCAGAAGGCGTTTGTCTCTGTGCCAAATGCACACTGCACAGAGGCTCAGGCCGGCGTCTGGCAGGCCGCGGCCTCCTCCTGGCACGGGCCTGGTGCCCAGCTCTGCCTCCTTCCACCGCCACAGGCCAAGGGCCTGCTCACGGTGACAGAGCATGTGTGGGGATCTTTCACTTGTGTGAAAGACACATGCTCTCCCACACAGGGCATGTGTGGGGCTTTCACTTTTGTTTTCAAGACTTTGAAAGTTGCATGATTTATCTTTGTTTCTAAGGGCTGATATGATAATGTTAGTATGTTAAAAATTAGTATAATTATATACACAGATAGTGTTGCAGTCACATCGTACATAGTGAAGTCCTCTGCTTCTCAATGTTATACTCTTCTGACGTATACTTTTATTCTTTTTAATTTAAAATACAGTAATGTGCCTAAGTAACTGTAGACCACAAAACATTGTGATAATATGGAATAGTACAGTTTTATATTTTTGACTGGAAGCCATCTCAATCTCAAATATTTATTCTTAGGAAAACACACCTTCTTAAAAGGTGTTTTTAATGACATCTTCCAAACACCGTATTATCTTCTTTCTTTCCTGTTTCATGGAACTAAACTGTTCTTTGTGGAGAAGCACAGCAGAAATAGTTTGCTAGGGATACTTTTCAATTGGTTCATTATTAACAGGTGTACCATGTGATTTTTAGAGGTGTATAATCTCCTGTTTATAGTCCCTGATTTAATTAGCTACATCTGATTAAGGTTGAAACAGAATGATACATCTAAGCAGGTGCTCCATGCATTTGTAGAGGATACAAAAATTATCCATTACTTATTTTTTGTTTAGCAAATTTTACTGTTTATTATTTTTCAGTGTTCAGGAATGTTCACTAAATCTGGGTCAGATTTGGGCATCATGTTAGGTTTTCCTTATTTATTTATTTGCTTATCTTGTTTCCTGAAGTTAACCACCATTTATGCTTGGTCTGTCTACTAGATTTCATGTAGTCATGCTATTTTTTATTACCCTACTTTGAAATTACATGGCTTTTCTTTTATTGAAAGTTTGCTAATTTTGAAGAAGTAGTCATCTTAGAGAGGACTGTTGGGTTTAAAGGAATCACCCCAAATCCCTCAGCTGTTCTCTGCCTTTTTCCTTGCATTGATGAGATATTGTTCTTGGCTCTGATCTATCGGTGTATGTCTTTGCAGAGGAGATGCAGAGCCCTTGAAATACAGGGGATATATGATGATGACAGTCTCTTTATCATTTTGAACATTCTGGGTGTTCTCCGTAGTAACGTGCAGCAGTGATTGAAAGAAAGAACTGGCCAATCATTAATCTAATGGAGACAGACTTAATGGTGAAAAGGTTTTCAAGAAATTATTGCTTTGTGGAATATTATCCTAGACATCTGCTGATCTTTGAGATATAAAACAATCCCCTTATCCGTATCTCAACAGTGACACAGGGAAACACTTTCCATATTCTAGGCACCTGAGAAAAACCTGAGCATGTGGGCCAGAGGCAAGTTGCGTTCTTGTGGTCTGCCAGAGCTTCAATCTGTTTGCCTGGGAGCAAGGACAGCAGGGTCTACTGTAGAGAGCAGCTTGCCTATGCCTGGGTGAGCCTGTGTTATTCTTCATGAATCATGACTCCGTTTATCTTCTACCATCTCCAGCTGACTGTGAAAATGCCCTTTTTTCTTTAAGGACCATGTTTTAGAAATCCCATGCGGTCACAGTTTCTTAATTAGTCTTCAGTAATGATAACAGCACAGTTGGTAGCTGATTAAGTGAGGCTTCATATCAGAAGATATCCTAGGTACCCAGATATCTCCACATCTTTTATAAATACAGCTTTCCTGTCTGAGACTGTTCTTCTCCCAGAGCCACCCACCAGCAGAGATACTCCACAGGAATTCTCTGCTTGCTACATCCAATGATACTGTTTAAGGTGGGATAGAATTAGGTAAAAATGTTTGTGAAAATGTTTGCTGATTTATTATTATTATATTTTAACTGACACCATGCTAATGCTTCAGAATGTGTTTGCATGTTTGGAAGCATCTGCAGGTGCTGTAGAGCAAGGCAGCAAGTGCTGCAACTCTCACAGAGATGAGGTGCTGCTGCAAGCACCTCTGGAGAAGCTGCTTCTCCCAGGCTTGGAATTCTTGCAGAGTCTGCAAGAAGCTGCTGCAAGATGATGTCCTGAGTAGAAACGGTTTTTCATAGCACAAAAACTGTATGGCTCTAGCATCAATAGCAAGTGAGGTTGATACTCCTCTTGAGTTTTTATTTTCAGAACAAAAAATATTTTTCATCTTCTTTTTGAATTAAGGCATCAAGAAGAGCTGGGATTTGCTGTGCATGTAAGCCAAGATTCTACCAGTAAATTCACCTGCATCATCTTACATTTGTGTAAAGTTCAGCAGCAACCTGGAGCTGCAGCCTTACAAAGGGCAGATCCTCTTCTGTGAAAGCAGTAAATCCTGGCTTCCAGCTTCTTTGGACTTCATAATTCAGGGAAGAAAAACATATCTGAGAAAGGGCTTCTTAATGATTGTATCCAATTCACTGTTCTGTGGTGTTAAAATGCACATTTGCATCATTTTAAGATGGATAATGTAAAAGCACTATTTCCTCAATCAACTTAGTGTTGCAATACTTTTTGACCCAGCAAAGGAGATATTTGTCTGTTGTTTTCTTTTTCCTTTTATTCATTAGTTATCACAGGAAGAAAAGAAAAAATAAAGCTTTCCTGTATTATTGATAAACTTTCACAGCTGCTTAGGCAGAGCTGTTCAAGTAGGATTAAAGTGTAGTAACGCTAGCTTTTGAAAAAGATACAAGATCTATATCCATAAACAGGCCCTGCTCCACTTACGTGATTACATGTTCTTAACACAGTCTTGAAGCTCTGTTTGCTAGGTTTTCTTAGAAACTTCCTGTTTTTGTTTTCCAGTGAGATTACAAGACTTTTTTGTTCCTATGTAAGTCAGAAAAGGGACTACCTATTAACTATTAAACAGCTATTACTTTTCAACTTGGGAAATGTGAAAATAAGAAATAGTATTGTTTTCACAATTTTATGAGCATAAAAATGAATTCATTAGCGGAGTCCAATTATGGTTTCATAAAAACAGAATTTGGCACCTTTGCCTATTACAACTAGTTAAAATTTGTATCCTCGTAGCTCCTCAAAACCCAAAGAGAGTATACAGCTCTATTAAACTTAGGACAATGTTTAGCAGAAAGTCTCAAATTCCTAAGTAAAAGGACCGCAAACCAACATCAATAAACACGTAAGCAGTGAGCTTCAGTAAATGAATAGCCCTCATCCTGAGGTATCTGTTAGGATTGCTGTGAAAATTTATCATATTTCTAGTCCGATTGATAGTCTTGTGATTAGAGGATAATTATTTTTACTCATTTAACTCTGAATTATACTGTAAATCTGGATGATTTAGGTGAAAATATCTGGGTTTTGTTCCTAGATGCAGAAATCTCAGTCTAGCTATTTACACCGTTTCTTTCCTACTAGCACCTTTAATTATACTTGTGACAAATTCGTGTCTTTGGATCCTGAGAATACTCCATGCTTTTCACCTGCTAATTTCAAGGCATAGGACAGCTCATATTTGATTTGGCACCATCTGTGATGTTTCTTGTTAGCTGGAGTCTGTGTTGCTAAGCAATAGAGGCTCTCCTCTATCAGGCATAAGCTTCTGTTTCTGCAACTTCAGGACTTCTGGAATGAAACTAAATTTTAGCTTTTAAAATAAACAGGCACCTTGTCATTTGGTAACTATATTTTAAAGATCCTTCCGGTGTATATTTGAAATGTGTTAGGGTGAAGCCTCTGTTGCCTGAGCAGTTCAGGTAGGTGGGGTTGCATCCCTGATGGCTGTTTTCACATGCGTTTGTTTCCTTGGTATGTCAGCTCTAATTAAATGTGCAGCTGACTCAAAGCTGGAGGAGCAGCAGAACTTCAGAAGGGCCTGGAAGAGAGCTCTGAAGCAACCTGGAAGTACAGCAATAGCTGCACAAGATGAGTGCTGAGCTTTTACGCATCTTAAAGGACAGGTGAAATAAGCTTCAAGGCTACAAAAGACTGGAGGGAAGAGAGGACCACAATAAAGGAGTCAGAATTCTGTCATCTTGTGCCTACTCGTGGTGGGTTTGTTACGCCATGGCCTAAGGCATCAATATTTAAACATAAAGATATTCGAAGTCTGTGTAGGGGGAACTTGGGAGTAAATGAATGGTCTGTGGAAGTTGTTTCTATTCTTAGTCTTCCTCTTAAGTACCCATCCCACAAAACCTTCCTAATTCAAAGAAAGAATGAATATGGTGGACACTGGGTACTGAGGTAAGGTAGAGTTGATATTTGCAGTAAATTTGGAGTGGAGTAGAAACCTCATCTTTCTGTACCTTTGGCCTAGCTCTAGAAATAATTTTGTGATGTTGTGCTGCATAGAAAACAAGTTGCATTCAGATGAAGAGTCAAATAATGTGTGTAAAGTGTTGCAGGCTGTGTTTTCTTGCTAAAGTTCCCGAAGAAAAGAAGACCTGTGCTGTTCTCTCTTTGTCCATGTCCTTGTCGCTTTTTGACCTGTTGACCAATTTCAGGCATGTTTAACAGAGGAATAGATGTTGGTAAAGAAGTAATACAATCATAGAGTATCTGGAAAAAGGTGAAACCCAAGTTAATGCCCTTTTTTGAAGGGAAGCCACATCATTAGGACAAAGGAGCTATGCTTTGGCCTACCCACTCCTTTGTTGGCTCTTGTCCACTGGCACATCATGGCAGTGCAGCAGGGCAGGGTGTGCAGTTCCTGATTCTGTGCCATGGGTACAAAGACTTAAATATGTGGGAAAGCAAGGGTGATTAGTCTTAGAGCACATGGAATACCTTGTGTGAAGACCAGATAAGAGAGATAAGAGAGGGGTAATAGGGTGGACTTAGCTTTTAGTTTTGTTTTTCATTCTTTGATTCTGGCTGAGACAATGCTTTTTTTTTTAATCTCTCTTCTTTTTTTTTTTTCCAGGTCTTGATTTTATCCGAGCTGAAGGGTTTGTGTTTTCTCATGTTGCTGATGAAGGGATCATAAATGCCTGTGCAGGTAACCTGCTACGATACAGAAAAAAAGTTGGAGCAGAGAATATTCAGATTTTTGCTGATATTAAAAAGAAGCACAGGTAAATAAAAGCAATATTTATGTAAGTATTAATGTAATAATGTTCTTACATTTTTCTCATTTTTTCTGATTATTTTATGTCTATTTAACATCAACAAAGTTAATGATAAAGGGAGAGCTTTATTGTTCAAGCAAGGCCTTGAAGCACTATTAGGGGAAATGTTCAAAAATAAATTTGCACCTGTAAGCTGCAGGTTGCTGCATCTGTGAAGTTTTCAGTTTAACCTTCAGGATTTATAAGTGCAGACTGTAAATGTCTTGCATCTGGTATCAGGTGAGATTTTATATCCTTATATGCCTATTATGTTTAAAGAAATTATGTTTCAGGAGGCTAAGCATCCAAGGTTATTTTTAGTAATGCAAGCAGTTTCCACATACAAAGAATCCAGATCATACTATTCTGGCATTTTAGAAAGATATTCTTTTTTTTCTCCTTGCTGCCAATAATACTGGTTTCTTCTACTTAAAGTCAGTGCTGTCTATGTATGGATTATGTTCTATGATTATCAAACAGAAGGAACTTATGACAGATGAACCCAGTTTTTCTGTTGATATTTATCGTAACTGTCACACAGTACTTTAAGCCTTTCATATGTCACTTTTTTTTCCAGAAGAACTGCTCAACTGTTATGTATTATACATGCTAAATAACCTAATTAAAGTGTTTGTGTGCAGTACATGGGTAATCATGAAAATAACCATGTCTGGAAGATTCTAAATACCTGTTTTGTTTGTTTGTTTGTTTGTTTTAAATAAAATTCAAAATAGAAAAGAAAACAATGCCTTATGGTCAAATTAAGCTTTTATGGTCCTTTTGGTGTTGTTTCTTTCTAATGATTTCTTTATATATATAAAGATATATATTAAAAAGACATTTTTTTAGACTTATAAAAATTGATGAATGTATCTTGTGATTTTCTTCCTTTGTCTTATCAATTGATAGGTTAATATTTGGATTATAGTTTGGTGAAATGATTTGTTTTTTAAGAGAGGAAAAGATCTTTTTTCTTTTTTCTTTTTTTTTTTCTTTTTCCCAGGGGCATTCCTAAGTTGAGAAGGAGATGCTGAGAGCCCTGTTATTACTACCTTATTATATATATCAGAGATTTAGGCCCACCTTTCTCCAGCTACAGAAAGGGATTTAGTATACTTTCTCTTGCACGCATCACCACTAGTAGGAAGCACTGCAGAGTGAGCATGTCCTGCCACTAATACGGAACAAAACTGGGCCCCCATGTCTATTGTCCATCCAGGCTAATCCAGGGAAGAGGTTGATTCTGCCCCTCATTGGTGCAAAGGATTGGCCATAGCCATTATTGTTTCTATACTTCCAGTTAATTAGGATGTAAAGTCAGGTGTTGAACCAGCAAAGACTGGAATTCTTTCAAAGTTCAGGTCCGTTTAAATTAAAAACTGCTATCGCTATAGGTTTCAAAGTGCATCACCCATGTATCAAAGCCTGCTGTTGAAAAGCTAGTCTGCAGGTAATTGATGTTTGTAATTGCTATGTAAGATGATTCCTGTGATTATATTATAGGTAATAACTATACTTTCTGTTAGTTGGACTTCATGAGATGAAGTGGAGGGTGTTATTGCAGTTCTAGGTAACAGAATCTGATTTATGAATGACTGAACATCCACAGCTCCCACTTGAAGTCAGAGCTGCTTGTGCTCAACATTTCTGGGATAAAGGTGCTTGACATGCAAGCAGCTGCCTCGGTTGACACTTGGTAGTTCACACTTGGCAATCATTCTTTAGAGACAGAGGACCCAGAGCAATAGAGCGATCAATTATGGTGCTGTGATGGAGGAGGTTGGGTCTTCTTCCTCTTGTTTGTATAGCAATTTTACTTCCCGTTTTAGAATAGGCCACTTACCCTCTCTTTCAAAAAGCCTGAGTTTGATTGTTCTGACAGTGGGGAAGATGAAGAAATGCAGTCTAAACATTGAACAAGATGGATAACAAATGTGTGTGCCGAAAGTAACCACAGGGTACGTTCCTGCTGTTTACAGTGCTCATGCTCTGACGGCAGATGTCGGTGTGGCTGAGACCGCGGCAGCTGCCGAGCTCTTCCTGGCTGATGGGCTTGTATTGACTGGCAAGGCTACTGGGCTGCCCGCAGATCCTGGGGAGCTGAAAGGTGAGAGCTGTCACACGAAGGTCGGACAACAGGCAGTGAATCAGCTTCTGGGTTAATGTAGAAAGAAATCTATGTCTGCTGTTCTTTAAGGAAGAAGGAAAAAAAAAAAAAGGAAGAAAATAAATTTTCACTGCAGACTTTGATATGGTACAGCAAAGCTGATGTGATTGAGGTTCTATTCGGATTGTCTGTGGTATGTTTCTAAACAACCATTTGTCAGGACAAAAATAAAAATTTCAAGCTTTATAATACCGAATGATGCTGAGGCTTACTTTTTTTTTTTAAAAAAAAAAGAGCATGTAAAACTTAAGTTGTAAAAATTAACCTGCCCTTAAAAAAAAAAAAAAAAAAAAAAAAAAAAAAAAAAAACATGATTAGTATAACAAAAAGTTACTTCATAGCCTTATTAAAAAATAACTAAATAAAAATGTTTAACTCTTCAGTGGAAAGATTTAAGTATTTCACAATCTAAAATAAAGTCCTGCAAGAAAAGGCTTGATATTTGATATGGCACAATTCCAAACAGTAATAGCAGGGAAAACACTGCTTAGGAGGTTTTCAGAAAAAAATGCAAGTCTGTTGGAAAATAGAAAGATGTGTCATCAAAATATATTTTTTTTAATGGTCTGGACTTTTTATTAAGGGAAAGTTGTTTGGCATGTAAGTCCTGTCCTTTGTGTTAATGTGTTTCTTCTTGGCTTAAGTTTGGGCTTTCTTCATGAAACTTGATTGCTTCCATACTTGAATGAAAATTCTAATTTTCATCACTTAATTTTAGTTCAGTTTCATGGCTTGAATTTGGGGGTCTGTCTACATAAAAGTGTTGTTTTTAGGTTTTACTTTTATGAACATGATGTAACCTAGGTTGTTTTGAAGTTGGAGTGCAGAGTCAGTTACACTCAATTTAGTCAATCAGGGTGAACTCTAAGTTGGGAGCCCTGTTAATGTGCATTAAAGTGTATTCATTTGGCTAACATGGAATTTTTAAAGCATGCTTACTGAAATGTATCCAAAGCAAATATTCTTGTATAGACAAATCACAAGGACTATTAGAAATCTGCATCTGCCCTTGTACAATTTCTGTTTCAGGTTGCAGCGGTACCTATAAGGACCAATAATCAGAAATAATTACTGCATGTTTGGTCAAATAACAGTACCTTTTGGCAAAAATAATGTTTTTGAATGAAGGAAGATACTAATATGTTCTCTGCTTTTCTAAGCATGTTCTAAACCATTCAGTAATTATTCCATCCTTGTCATACAAAAGGAGGAGGTGAATAACATGCTTTTTTTGGCATAGAGACCTAGGTCCCAACATCTTCTGGAATAAAGTGAAACATTTTAGTGATTTCAGGGCTTTGCCCATATTGTACATCTTTATCAACATTTAAAATGAATGTTGAACTTGTCAAAATGTTTTTTCAATTTCACATGTTAAAAAACAAAACAAAACACGTTTTTTGCCAAAGAACAGATGATAAATGACTACACTTCAATCACCAATGTTAAAAAGAAAATGATTGCTTGGAGTGAATACTGAGCTCTTAAATTAGATGGTTGCTCAGTACAGTAAACTAGAAATGATACGTGGGAACAGATCACCCTGAAAGCTAGGGGCATATTTTAGAGACTGCAAAATTTCCTTAATCTAGAGCTCCATTTCCTGTCTGCAATTCATATCCCCATATATCCCCCTCTCTCTTAGTGCAGATTAAATTAAGGGAAAAAAAAAAAAAAATGACAAGTCTTAGGGCAAATCCTAGCTTAAATTCTGTTTTCCAACATGCACATGCAACCTCCATTGATTTCCTGCATCTCATGAAAAGTATGGTGGCTTAAAACATTTAAGAGCTTAGAAATCAGTACTTCAGGGTGTAAGGAAATGACAAATTAGGCATATTTATGTCAGTAGATTCTTAAAAGGAATCAGATGTGCAGTATACGAAGTTGGTTGTTGATATGAGTGAAATTTTTGCATTTGACGAATTTATGCAGCACTGAAAGTGCTGTACTGTGGTGATACAATTGGGCATCTTTCATCACACTGCAAAGCATCTCTTGAAAGAAGAACCAAGAGACAGATGAGGTTTTGTCATGTCTTTTTTTCAGCTTTGTTGTGCAGTAATATAGAAGTGTTTTTGCCTTTGTGTCTGTGTGTTGAATTGACTGATTTGTGATGGGGTGTGGGAAGTGAGTGTTTCCCTGTCAAGAGAGAAGTGTGTTCAGCGGGGTTTTGTTTGTAGTTGGTGTCGCTGCCTTTCTGAAGGAACCTGCAGCATTTCTCCTCGCAGCCCTGGGCAGGCTTTGTGGGGGCAGCGAGCAGGGCTCCCTGAGCCTAACAGGAACCAATAGCCAAGGGAGCAAGAGGTCTGAAAATCATAATGCCAGCTCCAGGTTGTTAAGGAGCAGGAATTATAGCTGAGCATTTTGAATTACAATTTAATTCTTAAAGCATTTTCATTTAAGAGGTTATGTAAGTCTGTTCCCGGTTGCTGTAAAATGCTTTTTGGTTAGAGGATGTGAATCTATCAGGTTTTCTCTTTGGGATAAATGCTGAAGAACCTGATTCAAATCCTGCCTGCATTTTAAGGGACCAAAGCCTGTGTGTAAGGACTGCTTAGTTATCTGTATGAACAAACTAAATGGCCTAAGCTGAGCGACTGGTGGAAAACTGGGCACACCACAAAACCCAACAGCTGGCTCTGGCTGTCACCTCATGTTTTAGTTTGCATAGAAGGGGCATCAAGACTGATTCACCCTCCTACCTTTTGATGGTCTGTTTAGGTCAAAATAAGAGGCTGCTGCCTTTGCAGTACCCTCCTATAAATAAATGGGAGATGCAGGTCTCTGATCTGTACTTTTCTATAAGCCCTAGATTTAATGACAGAGGAAAAAGTCCTTTGAATTAAAAAGCTAAAATGGGTTACAGTGGAATATTGCCGTAAACATAGCATTGTGTACGGTACAGTGATTACTGCATATGAAAAAGCTGTTAAAGAAGAGTAGTCGAGCAAGTTATTGGCACGGTGGTGCTTATTTTTACGCTGCTCTTTGCCATTGTTTTCAAGCTAGGAGCATTTGGCCTTTATTTCATGTAACTTGTGCATACCATAGTTCAAATGCTTTCATTGTGCTTTGCAACCAAGCATTATTTCATATGATTTTATTAAAGACATGTCTGCAGACGTACTGTCAGAAGAAAGAGCACAGTGCCCTCTAGTTACAGCTCATTGAAATAGCGAAACGTGCAAGTTCTGTAAAGTTTAGGCTCTTGTTACTTTAACATCAAAAAATTGTCTCCTTTTCTCTTTTCGTAAAAAAAATATAATCAGAAGAAGAAAGCTGAAAAAGACTATGAACAAGGTTCAGTGCTTAGAGACATCTTGACAGTGACTGAATGTCACCATGTGGAAGCATCTCACCACTGGTGCTTTTTCTTTTACAAGTTAGAATTTGTATTAACGCAGCCAGTAGACAAGTTATCTTCTGCTCATCAACTTTAGGCCTTGATGTGCTTGACTTAAAAGTAGTATTTGTAGCATACTTAATTAGATAACCCAGTCTCATTATAGACTGGGCACTCCCATTACTTTGTTTTTCACATAGACAGTCTGAATAAATCTCCAGCACAGCAGATGCATGTGGACTGCACGTGTCACGTATGGATCACAGCAGGAGTTGGATACCTTGCTATTTAGGAAAGCTTTGTGTTTTTTTATAGCTTCACTGCAGTCTTGGGTTTTGCCGTTTCAGTCTTTGCCTAGTAGGACTAACCTATTGTTATACACCTGTGTGACCATGCTCTGTTTAATTATTTGGCTCTTCATTTTTCCTGCTGATGTGAAATAATTACAAAACAACTACCTGCTAATGTGCCTGATGCATCTGTCATAAAATCCAATATTGACTAGGAACACAGTTCCTCTGGGAATGTAGGAAAGTACAGGTGCACAAATCTGCGGTCAGTTGTAGCACCTTAATCAGGCATTGGTATCTATGGAAAGGAAATAAGATTTCTAAGAGTACATAGGTGCTATATAAATAAGATTCAAATTTTTCTAGAACAGGATTTCAGTAATAATGTTATAAATAACTAAAAATGAATTATTTTGTTGATGTAAGCAGGACAACCACAGGAATATAAAATATGCAAAGAAATAACCATCGTTTTAATCACATATATATGATTCTGCTTTGTTTAAAATGTTCAATAAGGATTGTGTGGAATGTTTTTATTCTTTTATGTTAAAAATTTTGTAAGAAGCAGTTATTGTTTCTAGATGGAAAAACAGTAGGACAGGAGACCTAAAAAGAAATTCAAGAGTATTTTAATTGATCCCTTTTCTTTGGTGAAGTAGCAAGGTGACACACAATTATTCTTTCCTGAAGCATCATTAATAACTTAGGCTTCAGATGAAATTTTATTTAAATAAAGTGTTTTGAAGCAGACATTTTTTTCTTACATTTATGTTTTCCCTAGTTTTCTCAAGCTCTAACCATCTTGCATCAGCATATTGTCACCAATTAAAGCAATTTATATGTTCTTAAAGGTCAGAACTAATGCTTCACAGCATTCCTCTACGTGAGGGATGAAGTCTTGAGAGTTGCTCTTAGGATGGTCAGTTCAAAATGAAGGGATGAAAAGGATGCTTAGTAACTCTAGAGCGAGGCCTTTTCTAGTTTTCCCAGCTGGTACTGGCTTGTGTTGTACAGAAAGTACCCTAATAACCTTTTGTGTCCATGGAGAGCCTTTCCATGGTCAAAACAGTAGCGCATACTGTATGCAGAAAAATTGTCTTTTTTGTTCCATTGATATTTATAGAAAGAGAAGAAGTCTTTATCAGTGCTGTCTTCTGAGTTTTAGTAAACTAGCTGGAGCTATCAATGCAGCCTATAACCACTGCTTGCTTTCCTATTTTTGTGGCCCTGAAACTTGCCATGAAGCAGAGAGCGTGTTCTTTTTCAGTTCCCTGTGAGTAAGGCACTTTTTGTTTCTTCGGTGAAGATCTTCTGCTAGTTGTCAACGTAAATTCAGCAGAGACCTGGCAGAAATATACACCAGTCCAACTACCATTATTGTGATTTAAACTGATGACTGAAGAATTGTAATGAGCACAGCTCTGCTGAATAGTTCTGCCACTTTAATGATCTCACCAGACTTGCAAAAAAGAGTGTGAGCTGATATAATAAATGGAAGCAAGAATTTCATCTTATTCTTGTGTCTATATACTGATTATTTCATAGAAAGATTGAGAAGAGGTGGTTACTCAGTTCATTTAAGGTGAGGGAAATGGAAAATGCAGTTAAAAATCCACATAGCACATGGTAATCCCCATGGTCGCTCCAGCAGCAGTAAATCATTTCTCAAGACAACGGAGCTGGTTTGTTTGGAATCTATACTAGGTGCTACTGCAACACAGTAGAAAATGATAGCTGTTTTCTGCATGTGGTACCCCGAGCACAGCAGAGGCACTTAAGCACAATGGTAAACAGTCACATTAAGTAGATGGGTCAGGTCTTGCAGTGCAAAAGCCTCCTGAGTCCAGCATCTCTTCTTACCAGGGATGTGGAATAGAAATGAGTTTATAAAGGAATATAGTAAAATGCAGTGCACTCCCTGCTCATCCTTTTCTCTTAATCTTGCTTGAATCTTTTTCCTTGAGGGGGAAAAAAAGGGGGTACAGTTATGGGTACCAAGACTCAACTTTTATCTCTTGTAGCAGTGAAACCATCTTCTGATATGCAGTCAGGAATATTATTCTGCAGTGTTTCATACAATAACAGAATGCAAAATTAAATGAAAATGAGATTTTCTTAATAGTCGTTGAGAGCTAAAGGTGTTTTCTCTAAATCAGTTGTATCACTCTATTATAGAACTAAGAAATACTACGCTTAGGAGTTTCTTGATACACAATTTTTCAAAAACAAAGGTAAATTGGAGTGTGTAGTCTTTAGAGAATTTTAAAGATGGGACAGAGTCAGAGGATTTAACCTTATTTTTATTTATTTATTTATTTTTACTTCAGAGGTTCAACATGCTGTGAAGATTCCTGTGCTGATTGGGTCTGGAGTGACTATGGAGAATGTCAAGAATTACATGGATGCAAATGCTCTAATAATTGGTTCGTATTTCAAGAAAGAAGGTTATTGGGCAAACAGTGTTGATCCTGACCGAGTAAAGAAATTTATGGATCACATAAGTAAACTGAGAGAATGAGTGTGTCAAACAGTATTCTTTTTGTGTGTATACAAATGCAGTATGATATATCACACAGAATTAAAGCACAAATATGCACTTGAGTGGCTAATAACTTTAAATTAAAACACACATCATCTCCATAACTAACTGCGGAATGTGGTGACACTTCACAACGAACTGGTGCTATGATGTTTGTTTCTAGGCAGCAGAATTCTGTAGCACTCAGAGCCATTGCCAAGACAAAACCAGCTCTCTAAAGACTTTTGTAATATATTCTCTCCTATATGCAAAGTGCTTACGGAGTTTAAGAAATTGTAGTAAATACTGATTGCAGGATGAGCTGCGTTTTGCTTTGCATGTGAGTACAATAGGACACCCTAAGTTTACAGCTACCAGTATTGTAAATTGGACAAGTTAATTAGCCTTTCAGTTTCCCCATCTGTAAAATGATGATAATAGTACCTACATCACAGGGGGGTTGTAAGGCATAATAAATGGATGAATATACAGCACTTTCATCTCCTCAAATGAAGGGCTCTATTAAAGTTCAAGATCATTATTTTTTCATTAGAATTGTGCATTTATTACAAAAATGTAATAATTGTATACCATACAAAAATTTAAGATAATTGGGAAATTGATTTACTTACAATACTTATTAGAGAATAAATGTAAATATTTAATTACATTTTAAGTAGAGTTGGAATTTAGTCAAAATGTTTTTGCAAAAATTGGAAACTTTATTAAAGGCTTATTGTTATTTTCCAGCAAGCTCCTACAGCTTTGTACCTCTTCAGACTAGTATTAGTGATGTTTAAAACTGCCAAGTTCCTTCCAATATACAAGTTATAGTTACGATGGAATTCTTTCTACCAAAACTGACGGGTAAACATGGATTTTCATTTTTTTTTTTCTGTAAAATGTAGGGGAAAAATGTAATGGTCTATCTATATTGTTAAAGATACCCCTTAAATTTGATCTTTTAGTTCTGAGGAATACAAAACAAAGAAAAAACAGAACAACAGAAACACAGCAATGAATACCGGTTGTATCATGGCTGTATAAAATGTGGGCATATGTTTTCATTCCTTGGGACTGTGAACTAAGTTTACCCTCTGGGATCTCTCTCTTGACATGTATGCATCAGGCTTCTGCTGATGCTAATGAAAGTTATATTGTACATATCAAAGCGAGTATACAAACATATTTTTTTCTGTCAGCTGGCAGAGTGCCCATGCTTCTCTGAACAAAAGATACATCCTCCTTCCAAAGACAAAAGAGTTTTTTTTCAAGAAATTTAGCTTCATTAACAGAATGGTGATTCTAAAACATCACAGCATGAGATCATGTCTTCTCTTCGGGTTCCTTTTTTCTGGACTAGCCTGTTTCCCACATGATTGCCATTAAAAGCAGACATATAACTTTAGTGCATTGACCTCCTAGAGAAGGGGTTGTTTAGACCCTATAACAACCTTGGCATTTTTCTGCTTATATCCCTTTTCCTTCTAAGTATGCTGACAAAATTTCAATCCATAAACATCCTTTCAGGTGTCTCTTTATTGTGGGCAGCACTACTTTTTCTGAGTCCACACTTATACATGTGATTTAATGTTCTGAGTATTGTTTTTGATGGAAGTCCAAACAGTTTGTTGTGGTTTAACCCGGCTGGCAGCTAAACACCACACAGCCGTTCGCTCACCCTCCCCCCTCCCTCTCTGGGATGGGGGAGAGAAACGGGAAAGTGAAGCCTGTGAGTTGAGATAAAGACAGTTTATTAAGATAGAAAATAATAATGATAATAATAATAATATGTACAAACAAGTGATGCACAATGCAATTGCTCACCACCCGCTGACCGATGCCCAGCCCAACCCCGAGCAGCCGGCCCCCCCACCCCGGCTAGCCACCCCTATATATTGTTCAGCATGACGTCAGATGGTATGGAATACCCCTTTGGCCAGTTTGGGTCAGCTGTCCTGGGTTTGTCCCCTCCCAGCTTTTGCTGCACCCCCAGCCTGCCCGCTGGCAGGACAGAGCGAGGAGCTGAAAAGTCCTTGGCATAGTGTAAGCATTGCTCTGCAGCAATTAAAACATCAGCATGTTATCAGCACTCTTCTCATCCTAATCCAAAACATAGCACCCTACCAGCTACTAGGAGGAAAAATAACTGTCCTAACTGAAACCAGGACACAGTTCCATCCCAAACAATGTCCAGAAAGTAGGAGCATTTGTGGATTTATTTAAATAAATACATTTTTCCCCTACACACTCATTCACCATTAGTATATTTTGGTGTATTTATCAATTAAACCATTGATCTGGTTTGATAAGTTCTTAGCATAACTAATCAGTTCCATCTTATGGCCTCTTTATTATGAAAAATGCCACATTAAAAAAAAGAAATAATTAGATATTAGTAATATCAGTGTGTTTAAATTGGCACATTTTTCACTTTTTGTATTTAGGACTGTTGTCAGGCCTTTCACAGGTTTCATCACTGACTTAGTGATGGTTGTACCAACAAATATTTTCTAATACAGTTGCCATCAAGTTCATTTTCACTAAACCTGTAAGCTAGAAAGGCTGATATGTAAGCAATGAATATTTCCCAGTGCTCTCATGCCATAAGCAAACACTGTCAAATAGTCAGTTGAAAACCACAATCAATATACTAATAAGTATCATTCTGTGATGATAAATATATTTAAGAAACTGAATGAGTTGCCAAAATCGCATTCATTTCTTTATGAAAATATAATGTGTTACCAGAATGCTTCTTGACTTGGCTTCTACTCATTCACGTCCTAAAACTGCAGTGACTGGGACTCCAAGGAGCTTTCAGCTGAATAAAAGGGGTGATAAGTGAGAACTACTTCATTTAGACCTTGCTTATAGTACTGAAGTAGTGTCATACACAGTCTTTATATGACAAAACCTTAATGAGTTGGTGTAATACCTCAAAACATGCAATGAATACTGCAGACAGCACTTTCACTATCAGTGTTTCATTTAACATCACTGTGTAATGCTTAACAGAAGGAACAGGCTGTAATTTGGACCTGTATTATTACTTATAAACTGTAAGTGAAGAATTTAGGGACCAGAAGCAAAGGAAAGCTGATTTTAAAGCCTGGAAATATGATTGATCACCAGCTCTCTATCATTCTTTGTGCTGAAAGTATTTGTCTAGCAGCATTAAGCATCTGCTTGCCTGTTTCACACAGATGCTGTAAATAGAATTTGACCTTTTGTTCAGAAAGTGTTTGAATATTTAATGTAAAAAATATTAAGTTATCAGGCTGTCTCTTTTGGGAAGAGTGTTCAATTTTTATACAGCCCAAGTTCTTGACGTACTTTGGAGCATGAATAACTTTAGAGCAGAACAAAGGAGGCAGTGCTAATGTGTAGTAACTCCAGAAGTAAATAACAGCTGTTCAAGAAGACTTCTATTAAATATGTATTAATTAATTTGAAGTGCATCACTTAAATATGTGAAGAGATTATCTTGTGTTAATTTACATTAAAACACACAGCACTTGTTAGCCTCATTACAGTATCCTAAGTGTATCCTAAGCTATCACCTCATCCTACACTGAACATTTTGTTGGGTGTTGATTGCTTTCGATTTGCCCTTTTAAAATGTCAGATAGTAGCCTCCCTTTCTTGTTAGATTTCTTCTTTCTCACACATTTTGCTCTTGCCCAGTTACTACACTTACTTGTGTCCATTATGTGCAGAGCAGGAAAGAACAGATCACGAAAACATAACAGCAGTACCCACAGCTCAGTTCCCTTATGTGCCCACCCAAACCTCATGCATGGTTCTCACTGTTGACTTATGAACTAGCATTACTTTTTTTAGTGTTATTAGTCACTAATGGACCTAATAAGATAAAAAAAAATCTTTCAACCTATTTCAGTGCTGAAAATACTTAGGCTTGTAAGATCTACAGATAATGTCTAGAGTTTTGCTTCCCTGTGTCATCTAGGCAGCTGGTCCAGCTGCTGAGCTGTTCTTTGTGTTACTAGAATGTCGTCTAATTCTTTTGACTGCCTGGTTACAAGTTGGAGTTCTTGTTTTTAAGTTCTTGTTTCCTGCACCTATTCCAGCAAAATTCTCACTGACAGAAAACCAAAGAATGTAAAGGACTTGCAAGCTGGAAGGAGAAAGAAACTAAAATTGTTGGCTGTAGCAAAATCTTGAAGTCCATGACAAATTGCTACAGTGCACGATTCTCTCGAGAGAAGTGAATGGGGATGTTTATTCCTCTTGACTGTAGTTTCAGGTTGTTTGCAGCCTCTTCAGTTAAGACTTCATGAGTTTGCACCTGGGATATGTTTCCAAGATCATCTCTGCTGGTATGTGTGCTTAGGGAGACGTGTTTTGCTAAATGAAAGCTGAAGTTTTCCAGGATAATTATGGCAATAAGGGGTGATATCTGTAGTGAAATCTGGGCTTAGAATTCATGGCTCTTTGGTTTAGGAGCATATTTAGAGATGGTATATATATCTTCAAAAATAAACCACTGAAGATTTGCATTGCAAAAGCTTCACTTACTTTCAGCACCTTTGCCCTAACATCCAGGCATTGTTTACTGTGCTGAAGCAATTTCTGCTCTATGAACTAGAGACAGGGAGAATTGGTCTTAGCTTGTGTGTTGTTATAAGCGTGACATCCCAGAGCTGGCATCGCATGTGTCGTAAAGACAAAGAACTGGTACTTAGATGTTGAGTTTAGAAACAGAACTGTCTCTCTTGGTTTTGTTTGTTTGTTTTGCTTTTGTTTGTTTTCTTATGCATTTGCAATGCTAATCTGTGAAGCCTAAATGATAAAATGTTCAGAAAGGGTGAAGAATTGGGCTGAGATATTCTTTTTGTGGCCTAATATGCCATGGTGTATAGTAGAATTGAACCTCCCTCCCACTCTACTTTATGGTCCCTGCTGCAGAAATACTGTCAGAATTTAAAATCCTTCTGAGAGATGCTGAGCTGGGTTTCCTCCATAGAGATGTCAGGGAAAGTTAGTCAGTGAGTTCCTTGTTTTTATAACAACCAGTGCTTGTACTGGGGCTTGTTTAAAAAAAAAAAAAAAAAAAAGTGTTGAGGTATCATGGAACTTTGCTCCTTTGTTTCTACTCTTAACCATTGTTTGACTGCCAGTGACAACTGTTCTGTGATCCTTTGAACACTTGTTCACATTCAGAGAACTGTTGTGCACCTGCAGTGAAAAGAGAATATGGAGGCAGCAGGTAAAATGAAAGGAAGGCTAAAAGGTTTCTGGTGAAATGCTGAGACTAATACATGCTTTTTTTTTTTTTTTATTACCCCCCATGCTTTTTTTTTTTTTTACCCCCATTTTAAATACATAGATAATTGGGGGAGGAGGGGGTGACACTTCTGCAATACAAACAGGGAAGTCCTTCATATGAGGCAAAAGGTTTGAGATTCACAACATACTTTGTTTGTTTCCATATAGTTTGAAGCTTCAGAAGTAGTAAAGGTAAGGAGGGCCTGCCTGGAGTGTTGCTTGTTAAACAGTTCAGGGTGTGAAAAGGTGTGAGGTTAATTTTCTTGATTAAAAATCTATTGATTTTATTAACAGATTGGTTTCTTTCAAGGTGTTACAAGGTGATTTCACTGATTTGGGCTGAAACTACTCCTCACTTTCTGCATTTTAACTTCCTTCTTTCCTGTCACTGTCAAGTTTCGCTAAGTAGACTGAGTGTCGGACAGCAAGCCTTATGTTTCACGACTTTTTCCAGTGGACATCACTCTGAAATGAATGGGAGAGAGATGCTGCTTGATTGAGTGCAATGTTGATTTACTTGGTGTTCCTCTGCTATTAAATTCATTCTGTTGTAGCCATTTAATTGTTTTTGAAAACATCTTTGCTGGTAGCAGCAGAATGATGAACAGATGAAAATTTCAAGAGAAAGAGATAACAAGTGGGTACATAACCCATTTTCTTTAAAAGAAGCACAGGTTAGAATTAGTACCAGGTTAAGCAGAAGCAATTCCTATTTTGCCTGTTAGCCATAGTTCTTGAATCCTTCTCCGTTGATTCTCTTTGATTTCCCTTTTGAATATTGAAATGCATGTGCAACTTTTGTCCTGCTGCCTTTGCAAAGGACGATGGAATATCTAATGTAGGGGGTAGGAGCTGATGAATCTGCTGGTATTTAGGACCTTTTTATTGCTTGGCAAACAGCATTAAGTGTAGAAGTGTAAGTTCAGTGTAAAAGAAACTTTAAATATCCAAATTTCCCAAATTAGACATGAAATTAAATGTTCAAGATGGTAATTAGACTTGGAATTGCTTGATGTCATGTTGCAACTAGCATATTGGCTGTGCCGTGTCTTACGGCTATCAGAATGAGGTCACAAAACAGAGGAGATTAAAAACACAAATGTAGGAGGAATCCCAATTTCAACAGTAAACAAGGACAAAAAGGAAGGCAGCACATTAAGGGCAAGAAAAGATGCTTAAGTTTCCTGCAGTTCCTGCCTCGTTGTTTATTCCAGCTTCCTGCTTTTTCATTTTGCTTCTCAAGCCTTTCTTGTGCATATACATAGATTATAGTATACAGAAGACTAAGAATAAGCTGAAGGCAGAAACTGACTTAATGAATACATTCTTGTGATAGAGAAAAGATTCTGTTGTCCACAGATGCGCAAAGAAAAATAGAAAAGCAGCTGCCCTTAGAAATGGAGTAAAAGTAGTGATGAGTGCTACGTCATGATGCTTTAGTCAAAATCTGAACTGTTTAATATCTTTCTGTGAGAGGATCTGTACTTTTGTACAGGCACATAACCAAGAGGAGAAACAATAAGCTTCTGCTGGAAAAATACTGACGGTCTCATGTCTTAGATGCTGTCCTGAATAGCGCTGAATTTTTGTTCAACTTTCAGCTGGAGAATAAGGATAAAAGGGAATAGCTTTCAACTGTTCTGTTATGAATGGCAATATTAATAATCAATTTCTTGTCAAAAGCACTGGTTTCCTCAAGACCAAGCTTTAGAGGTATAATCATGCTCTGGCATCTTCCAGAGAAAAATTCCGAAGGGCACAAAGGCCCTACCTCACTAGTTTCCTTCTCTCTTCTGTAGGTAGTTTGTGTTTTCTGAAAGCCTTTGGGCAGTCAGCAGAAAGGTGATGAAAGAAGCTTATATGGCTATTGTTTGACAGGTGAGATGAAGTGGAGGTGAGATACAGCAATCAAGGGGAGGTTTTCTGGGTCTCCTGGCCTGCAGAATTAAAGTAAAACAAAAAATAACCAACCAAACAACAAACAGGTATGTAGATGGTCAGTAATGAGTTATCACATTAGAGTACCCGCACCACAGCCATGAGGTGGTGAGTGCTGGACTTCTGATGAATTGAGATGGCTTATTTTACTCTGCAATAGGCCCCCATGCAATTTTGCTCTTCTGTGAAAACTGTCAACAGAAACATTAATGAAAGCAAATGCAGCTGGTGGCATCTGGGCTGTGAAAATTGGTTTATAATCCTTTACTAATAGTGACTTGGAATCTTAAATAATTTTGACTAACATTTCAGTTGAGCACTGAAAACCTTCAAGTTTCTGGAAATAAGGGTTGTTTTGTTTTGTTTTTAATACCATATTGGTCAGAGGATTCCTCTAAAGCACTAGCCATGGCTGCAGCGACATGTGGTGAAATAGATCAGTGGTCCAATCTGCTGTGACAATTCCTATGTAACTAAAAATAGGAAAAATAGAAGAGAAAATTTGTAGGGCTGGTAGTGGCTTGTATTTTTCAATAATTTATCAAGATTCGAGAGCACAGATTTCCTTTGGGAAATATTAGTTCTTAGGTTTACAAAGTACCTCAGTTGTAAATACCCATAAAAATGACAATTTGGTAGGTCGTATTTATTCTTAAGCGGGTCAAAGGACATTAGCGTATTCCTCCTATATAAATCTGTCAAGTACAGAATTTCTTTACACTCCCAAATCACAAAAGCGCCTCTTACAGTCAAGGAGAAAATGTCACATTATTGCCAATCAAGGACAACAAGCAAGCATATTGATCTCTACCCAATAACTTTTGCCCTGCTCGCTAAGTTTTTATCACTGTAACTGGACATATCAAGGGACTGGATTTAATATATACATATAGTGCTGATTTATTACAGGAGGAGAAATACAGTCTGGCCTTACTCCTCGCTCAATATTTTAACAGTTATTTTGTCTCTTTGCATGGAAGCTTGCTATGACTTTTCCTACAGACAAGGTGCATAACTTTCAGAGATCCCTGGATGTGCACAAATCTTCAGCTTCCATAGGAATGTCAAGTGCTACATGCGCACGTGCGTTCTGCATGTGGTGGTCTTAGTCTTGAGTCTTGATTTTAAGAATTTGTATATGTGGAAGTCTCTAGTGGGGTTGCTGTTTGTTTTGTAGAGGTATAAATCAGAACTTCTCTGGGGAGAGGAGAGATGAGATCAGAGAGCACACAGATGTAAAGGCCTGAGCCTGGTCTCGAGGTGTGCTGGCTCTCGTTTCATTATGTGGGACTGTGTATGTAAAGCCTTATATAAAGGGGCTATTTACCAGCTACAGGTTCTGGAATGTAGCAGCATGCTAGCTAGCATTGCCCTTCTTGGTCCTTCTTGTTAGTGAAGCCTCATGTTTTTTGTCACTTTTTATTGGTAACTGCAGAGGATTTGGCCTTTTCCACCCACAAAGCATCTTTGAACTCTCTGAAAAGTGAAAGACAGAAAAACACACAAAAAATAAAAAACACAGAACTGAAGGGAAAGATCTTCACCACAGAATTATGGAACATTTGAGGTTGGAAGGAGCATCATTTAGTCCAACCTGGCTCAAAGCAGAGTCAATCTGAACAGAGTACTCAGGATCTTGTTGCAACAGGTTTTGAATATCTGCAAGGAAGGAGACTCCACCACCTCTCTGGACAACTTGTTCCAGTGCTTCAGTCTTCAAGGATAAGCTTCTGAGTTAGAAACAGGCTATGTAAGTCAGCAGAAGCAGTTATCTGCTCATTTTGTTATGATAAATACATGAAGTCAGTATCCTTGAGAGCAGCCAGCTCTCCTCTGTTGTTGTATGGCTATGCAGTTCTGTTTTTTATTATTATTATTATTATCTGGGTGAAAGGCATGAGTTTTGGTTGCTCTTTGGCTTCTTATGAAGGCAACCCCTCTGTGGAATAAATGGCTGCAGAAGTAGCTGATGGATTTCTCACTTATGCTCACAATAATGTGGAGAGAGCTAGAAAGGTGATACCCCACTTTATTTCTCAATGGGGCAAGTAGGGGGACTTGTGCTGAGTTTCCCCAGGTGTGTTCTTCCCCCGCCAGAAATTCTGTCAAGAGGTTATATTCAAGGATTGTGTATGTTAGTCAAGATTTCCAGGTGTTTAGTAATCCCAGATTTTCCTCATTATGGGAGCAGATCCTTTGTACAGTGCATGTATCACAAATCTGACATTGGAAGTGCCCACTGCACTGCGCGTGGTGTGCACGCTCACAGCGAATGGGATGTGGTCGGGGTTTCTGTGCATGTGCTCTACTGTTTAGTTTCACAAGCACAACAAATTGGATGTGTCCCGGATATTTTGGATTTACTGTGCATGTTCAAACCATCTGTGCAACACATGTACCACAGGTCTGACGATGCTTTAAGGGTTGGACACGATGCCTACACTACGCAGCTCCTGGTGGTATATTTCAGGATAGGAAATTTAGAACAGGATAATGGAGCGCACAGAAATAATGCCTTTCACTGGGACCCTCTAGGAAGAATGCTGCCATTAGAAGAAGCTGATTTTTGCTTCTTCTGTCTCTTGACTTGAGAGGTAACTACAGTAAGTCTTATCCTGTTTTCCACATGCTTTGCTACTGCACAAGTTTTGAAAGGATCTTGGAAGGCAGTGGTTTTTGATTTGGGAGGAAGGGAGTGTCTTGGCTGGAACGTATTCTGTTCACCCTTGTGAATTTAAGACAGAAGAGGGGAGAGTGAGCAAGCTGGTAGTCAAGAGACAGGGAAATATGACCCAGGGTGCCTGTTATCCATTTCCAGGGTCAGGTGGAAATGTAGAGCTTTGCCAGCTTTCTTCAAATCGTCTTGCAGAATCGGGTCCAGAACTGAGAAAGTTACAGCTGGTCCCATGAAATTCTCACCCTTCCAGCTAAGTACAGAAAGCTGTACTTGCTAGATCAGTGATGAATCATGACTTCCTTCCCTCCAAAGAGCCTTGGGCTTTTTCTCCCCTCCAAACATTTAACTTACTTGCAGGGCTGACAGAAAAGCAGTAGATTTTTTTTTTTTTCAAATATCCATTTGCCTTCCCATTTATCTACTTTGATCTAAAATATAGAACCTGATGGATGCCCTAGGTAAATCAAACATTTTCTGTCTGCCAAAACGGTTTTGCAAATGCTTATTTCATGCCATTACCATTTTTCTGTTTCTAGTAGTAAATCAAAAAGTATCACCCATTCATCCACTTTAAAAGTAATGCCTTTCCTTTGCATAATTACACATACCCAGTGGAGATCTGTATGCACAGTAAATCTATTCCTTTAAAAGGTTTCGCCTTAAGTACCACAGTGACATAAATTGGTGTAGAGCAAATTTATTTATTTAATAGGTTTATTCTTTTAACCGATCTGGTAACTGTTACAATTCCATTGTTTGATTTGGGTGGGGAGGGCTTTTATTAACGTATCAGATTTAATTCTGCAGCAGATGTTTATGTAATAAGGTCTTAGTCTTTACAGGACTTTTAGTAATTGATCTGTGTGTGTAATTTATTCTCATTACAAGTTTGTTCTTAACTGGTGTTCAGGGGGTCTTCACTGTATCTCCAGTAGATCCTTGAGAATTAAATAGTTTAACAAATGTAATGAGCAAACCTGAAAGAAGTACAAATAGGGAAGTGTATGTATTTGGACATTACCTCACTAAATATGCAAACAACATGAATTTGGTATTAAAAGTGAGAAATTGCCACAAACAAATGTATTCTGGTAACAAGCGCCCTGGACAGTATTTTGGCAAAGTAAAAATTTAAACAATGGATCTCTTCATCATTCTCATGTAAACTTGCTCATTTTTATCAGTCATGCTTGTAGCTCTCAGGGGTGTAAAACCTAAAGTAGACAAGCCCAGCTGGTGGGAGCCTGAGAATGAAAGATGATTTTTTTTTTTTTTTAGCAGATCCAAGTTTATTTTTAGGCTTAATAGAATTATCTTTGATTTCCCTGTGAGTGAAATTGTTGGCAGTATATTTAAATAAATAAAATAGGGAACTTTACCAGAACAACAAAGGTAGGAAAACACCCGAACCTAATTGTAGCTGAGCACATAAACATATCCTGAGTGCATTTGAAATTGTGGTTACAGTGCACTCCTGCAAATATTTACATAGACGTTCAAATTAATGCACACAGAAATCTTGAGACATGCACTGAGTCTAAGAATGTACAAGATTGTAGGTTAGGTTGTGACATGAGTTAAGTCATGGAGAACTGAACAAAACTTCTAGTGTAACTATTTTTCTGTGGATGTATTTTCTGTGGCACTGGATGTGAAAGCGAAACTTAAGTTGGCTGCATTTCTTCAGGTTATGCAGTAAAAGCATGCAAAACATCCTGGGGAGAGGGTGGTTCACAGTAAAGTTTCAAGTCTTGAATCTCAATTAGTTAATGATTATATTTTATGAATATAATCAAAATATTCAACCCTATGAGTTTTCACTGTTCATTTCAAAATGTTATCGCTTCACAACAGTATTGGAAAGAGTAACAAAGGCTGGGAAGGAAGGTGGTGACACAGGGAAGCGGGGAAATACCCCATGTGAACATTAAGGAGCAGATTCAGTAGTGGTGTGTTGACTTTGGCTGTTTTACATACTCTGAATGTCTGCCTGATTCTTGTTTTAGACCAGTTCTAGCCATTGCATTTCATGCCTAATACTGATGTGTTACGGTAAGTCACAGGCTCTCCTTAGTGTTTAGGTGTATGCATACATATGCATGCAGCCTAGCCCAGCTGGTTCAGCTAACCTGAGCAACACATTTCCAGAGAGATGCATACCCTGAGTAGGAAGAAAAAACACTTTTAGCTAGTTTATAGTTGTTCCTGATAATTTTAACAGCAGGATTGTGATCTGTTTGCTTGTGATAGGAGAGACTGTCTTAGTAAGTGACAAATTCTCTTTGAATCCTGTGTCCAAGAATGCGGTCAGGGGAGCCGCTAACTGGGAGCACTGGGGGCTGCAGCCTCCCCTGATGGAAACAGCCTCCCCTCTGTTACGGGTTTGGGAACCAGAGGAGCCACCTTAAAGGGTGAGAGAGTACCTCAGCTCCCAGATTGGCTCAATCTTTGTCTTCCCATGCTGTTTGCATCAATGCTAATCAATGTTAATTATGGTAGTGGGGCTTGTGATGTACTTATAAGAGCCATCCTATTTTTCTGTACTTGTACAGTCTGTAACACAACAGAGCCCTGACTGGGGTTCCGTGGATGCTACAAATAGCAATGCAAATAGTTGTTATGAATACGTGGTTCATAGTGCAAGACTACCAAACCCAGTTCCAGCAGCCTACTGAAGCATCTCATGGTGTTCCTGTCCACGTTACCTGCTATGCCATAGTGAGCGGCGTGTCTCGATAGTTGTGACATCAGCGCAGTAAGCCATTTGAGCTTCTGTGTGTGTTTAAGGAGGTGCTTGTTTTTAAGCTTGCACTTGTATTTGTGGCTGTTGGTGTAAATATACTTGAAGTTAAGCCTGTGCTTTAAAACTTGTCTGACTCAGGATCCTTATTCCACTGGGTTCCCATCGCACTACCGCGCCGTTGGCGGTGCCAAAAGTTGACGGCCACTGCGGGGTGGTGTGCCAGGATATTTGCTTCTTTCCCAAGTTGGAGGTTAGGTACAAGAGCTGGGAGATGCCTCCTGCTGAGAGCTGAGCTAGTTGCATGCAGGCTGTACATGGGTGCCCACCTCCTGCTGGGCCCAGAGCAGGTGGAAGCCAGGAGCCGGGAGCTGGCACTGCCCTTTCTCGAGGGCCTGCGGTCACCTTCCAGGCTGCTGTTGCTCCATGCTGGGCACCCCGGTACCGAGCTGCTCTCTGACAGGCACAGTCCCTGTGATGGATTTGGTTCAGTTAGGCTGTTAGCCTTGCTGGGAATTTCAGAGCTATTGTTTATATGCATTAATTGGTTTAAATAATTACTATTCAGCCCTTGACTTTGGAGCCCCAGATTTTACCCTCTTGAGTTCCAGTGACTGAAAGTCTCATAAATTTTCACCAAAGAAAGTTTTCCACAAAGAGACCCTTATTGCTTGTTACTTTTCTTTTTTCTTTTTTCTTTTTTCTTTTTTTTTTTTTTTTTAAAAAAGAAAAAAAAAAGTGTACTGGTTTTACTCCCATTTTTTTTCACTTCCCACTGGATGGCATGCCTGGTTCATAGTTACCTGTGTGTGGTTTAGGAGTTCTAATTATCTGTCTAACTCTCATTAGCTGTCTGTTGCGTACAGCAGTGTGCTTACCAAGCTTGTGTAACAAAAATATTTTAAATTGTTAATGTCTGTTACCTCTCTTGAGTGTCTATGTTGTTTTTAAAAGGAATTTGAGGCAGTGTTGTTTCTGTGTTTGTAATTAACGTAAAATATTTAGTATAGTAGCTAGATTTTTCCCTGCTAACAACTGTGCTTTACTGAAATTTCATGATCTACAGCACACCCTAGTGATATCTGGAAATCATGAAGTTAGAGCCAGTCAGTTTTACTTGCTCTGTAATGATACAAAACTTAGGAGTCCACTAAGCCAAGTCCACAGAAGTAAATGCCTCCATATCCAAAATGGAAGAGGTTTAATTCCTTGGCTTAGCAACAAAAAGTAGCCTGAGAAATTGAGACTATGGTATATTCTTCCGTGGAAAGAACATCTGTATAATGAGTTCCTCTGGATTTCAATCTGGGGTGTTGGATGCATTTTTACAACAGACCACGGGGAAAAGCAGATAGTTGTCTGAGAACACTTGTCGGGGGGTTTCTTTGAGACTGGGAGAGCATGGAAGGAGCAATCAGATGTGAATACAAACAGCATGGAGGAAACCTGCAGGCAGCCTTTATAGGTTAGAAGTCCGAATGATCTTTTAGTATCTTATAACCAAAACACTACAAATTATGCTAGATAATCAGTTGCTCCTTTTGCAGAAGGTTAGGTCACATGTTTTTTCAGATGATGGTACCTCTATTTAGTTTTCAGTGGCTAACAGGCCCCACGTGATCCTGCAGAGGAATGTGCACCTACTCAACTTGTAAGGTGATCTTGCACTCAGCTTCTCCTGGATTAGGATCTGTATTTCACTAATTTGATTTCTTCTTAACTGAATGCACAGAATACTAAGGGTTCTGAAATGGTAGCTTGTTGACCCTCTGATAGCATGAGAAGAGAAAGCAGGGTTGAGAAGGACTCTAAGATGTTTATTTCAATAGCCAAGAAGGAAAGCAAATATTTATCGGAGGTGAAATCAAATTGATAATGTATGGATAACACTGAATGTCAGTGAAAACAGTAAGAGTATCAGAAAAAAGAGTATAGGTTTTTAAGGTAATGGTTATTGAAGTTAAACCTCATGAGTTCTCAAAGGGAAGCAGAATTCATCAGAGACAAGAGTTAACAGTACTATAACCTCCCAATGTGTGAAAGCTGGAGAGCATCCATTGCAGATGCTGTCAAGCACTCCAGGAAGCTCGTGCCCAGCCCACTACACCTGTAGAATTGCTGTTGTTACCTCTGTGTGCCTAAGCTTCAAACAGCTAAGCTATCTCAGGAAAAGCAGCGGGTTTGGCCAGGGAGCATTGCATGCCAGCAAGTGAGCAGCCTTGAGGCTGTTCCGATTTTCATGAGGAGTCATGAAACCCTGACAAATGCAACATACCACATCCCAGTACCCTTGACCAGCTTGCAGCTGCAGCTTGGCTCAGCTGAAATATCCGCTCCTGTAGCACTGTTAGATCCACAGAGCAGCGATTGCCTGTGGAAGGCATGCACAAAAAATCTGTAGTATTTGGGGGAAAGTTTATTCTGAAAGAACTCTGCATTTCACTCTTGTCAGGTAATCCAAACAATAAGGGAAATGAGTGTTTTGCTTTATGTAAATAAAAACAAAAAGGTTGCAATAATTTATGGTATTTATTTAAATGACATGCAAATTACTTTGTGAAACTTAGGGGGGAAAGCAGCACAACTGAAACAGCACAATTGTTTCCAAGAATGCCTTGCATTCATTTCAAATCCACATACAATATTTCATTCATGCTTAATTATTTCCCCCATGCTAGTCTAAGCATTACTAGTTCCCTTTGTCTTTTTGCTTTTGCATGCAGTGTGATTAGCAAAACTGCTTGTGCTCTACCAACTTCTGCACATATGGGGTTTAGCCTCATTGTTTGAGGGGTGGAGCAACAAGCAATATGAACACTCATGCTGCCAAATTTGGCACACGTGAGCCCTCCAAAGTATACAGATATCACCCGTTTCATTTAAATCCCTGTCCATATTTTGCATTGCTACCAGAACAGCAACTCCATTGTCTGGGTGTATTATTTGAAGCAGCTTTTCTCCCATTGTTTGTGTACTGTAATCCTTGAGGTTTCTGTAGTCATCGTGAGCAGCTTACTTGAAAGAAATCACTTAGCTCTCACAGATCACTCTCTGAACCTGCTGGCAAAGGAACAGGCCATGACTAAAGCATGAGACCTGTGATCTTTCTGAAGAAAATCTCTTCAGTTGAGTTTTTAATTTGTTGCTTTCACGGGGCTCTGTTCTCAGGGTTTGGACTCTGTTATCTTTCCGTCCCCCATGGATTTTTTCCATGGCATTATGGGAATGTAAGCTGGAAAAAAAAAAAAAAAAAAAGAGTAATGCTAGCTGTGGATGTGTACCCTAACAACATTTTACACACATTTCAAATACTGGCAAAGGGAGACATCTACCGTTTGACAGAAATTAAGGATAGTTGTTTATTCTAATTGCGGCAAAATCTTAGCCGTTTATTCTTCCATGGTATAGAGATTGGCATATCCTGCTGTGAGTCTTTTCAATAGACTTGAGAACTTAATGCTTGTCTGCTTAGGGCAGAATAAAAGATCCCCTGGAACTTATCACAGAAAAGGAAGGGGCTGCTCAGTTCTTTCTCTTCCTAGCATTCAGTCATCTGCATGGTCAGTGCCCTCTGCGCCAATGGCACTTGTATCTCAGGGTTGTGTGTATGCACACTGTTGTAGGTAAAGGAATTTGGCACAAGCCCTTTATAAATTTTTGTCCATTAAAGGTCTTGAATGCACATCATTTTACTCCTGAGACGGCTATTTATGAGATTTTGAAGCCTGGTTCCCAAAATGAGGTCTGCAGAAAGCCAGCAAAGGGCTTCTTTATCATTTGCAAAGAATGGGTGTACTCCAGTTCTTTTTGTTTTCAAAGTCTAGATAACATCCTAGAACAACTATAAATACAGTATAAACACTGCTCTGCTTTTCATTTAGCTTAGCTATAGCTCTTTAGACAATCTTGGAGCCACAGAGGCATTATGTGATCCCAAATGGGGACACCCTTGTGACTGCAAGTAAAGGAGAGGTAGTTGAAGAGACAGTATTAAAACATAATATGCTCAACTGTGCCAAGTCTGAAAATTCCATTTAAAGATGTTTGAGTATTTCCAAAGCCTTCTGGAAGCTTTGAATCTGGTCCATCATCATACAGAGGGATTCGCATTCACCTTTCCATCATGTTGCCTCCAAAAAGTCATGTGAGAAAACAAAATCAGGCAGCGCAATTGGTGTCAGCTGGCCTCTTCTCTTCCTCCTCAGTGAATCTGAGCCGCTCTCCTCTTGCCTGTCACATTGTCAGAATTCAGACTCAGGAAGGCTTGAGAGAATTGTTCTATGTTCCCAGAAGAACAGAAGCTTTGTCCAACAGCTATGTAGATGTCAGGCTCTTTCAGCACCCACGATGCTGGTATAAATTTGGAAGTGAAGTCAGCCATGGACCATTCACTCTGATGGGACTTAAAATCAGTTAAGATTTTACTCTTTGTGTCCCCGAAGCACTGTACATTTATGGCCAGAATTTTATGTAGCTGAACATTGACTATTCTCAGGCTCCACAAGCACCGAGTTACAATATGGATTTCTTAACTACTGAGTAGTATCAAGCATGGAAATCTCACTGATTCTAGACTCCTTCAAATGTCATCCTTCCATCCTTGATACTAGAATGCTTTATTCTTTCCTGCATTTACTGTACCCATTTTAGATCTGATTTTGAACTTCGTCTGCCTTTTGTGCCCTTTAGTTAGAGGTTTGGAGAAACCTCAGAAATGTACATTCTGTGTAAAAAAAATAAATAAATAAAAAATGTGGAGGGAAGTGGTGGTAGGAGATGGTAGGAGATTCTCTTTTTTAGTTCGTGCCCGGAAGCCTCTCAGATATTTTGTGTAGCTCATTTTTACCAGGATTTTCCTTGCACTTCAGTGTTCAGACATACTATAACATATGAACATAGAAACTAATTTCAGGACACTGACTTTTACATTCAGATTCACTGTAGCTTTTTCTGAAAACATTACAGAATGGCTACTCTGTGCCAGTAAATGCAATTATTGAATTAGGCTGCTGAGGAGGAAAAAAACAAAACAAAAACAAACAAACAAAAAAACAGCATAAGTGATTACTATAGCGAGTCTAGAAGAGCAGAAGATAGGTATACTGTTTGCAGTTAAGGAAACATACTTTAATTACCTGTAACAGCTTGCTTGGATAGCACTAGCTAGCGATGTATGCTTTATTCCAAACCACTAGCCTATATTTTTGGATCATCCTTCAAGAATGAGATGATAGGAGGTAATTCATAGTGTTTTGTGACCTTCTGCACCGGTAGTCCATCGTTTTGGCGTTGAAACTGATTATGCCCAACTTGTCACTTCATCACTTGCGAGTGTGTGCAGAGAGACCAAAGAAGCACCTCTTAGAGCAGCAGGAATGATTTAGTTCAGACACACTGTTCTTCACGTTCACCCTGTTTCCTACAAGCTGATGAGGCAAACCTCCTTTTTGCTTAATGTCACACAAGGTACATTGAAAGGCTGTGAAGAGACAGATGTTCATATGCAAAAACCTGTTATATTGTTTATTTGCATTCAATTAGAAGTCAGACCCTGATGAATATCTGATGTAGGAAATGGGGAAAAGATTTGCCATCAAGCATATGCTTTGCTTGTAGTGAATCTCTGTAGCCTCCTATTGTGTCTTCCTGTAGTGAATTGGGTAAAATTGTCATTTTTACTATATTATTTACACCTACATGCACTGAGATTAAGAGTGCTAACAGGTGAAAATTGGAGTTAGGTTACTGCTTTTAGAAATTATTTTTCCTTTTGTCATTTCACAGAGCTCTGGAGAAAGCACAATTCCTTTTAAACAACCATTGTGTAGCTGCAGAATTCCCCTTACAGGAAAAGCCCGGCTCTGTTTAAGTGCTATAGCATTACTTTTATTTATTTATTTTCTCTTTCAGTATGGGTTGTGCCTCGTTTTGTGAAGTTCACAATTTCTCAGTAATCCAGAATGTAATATGAAGAAGTTAAAAATTTTAAGTGTGTTGTTTTCAAGAAGGGAAGATTCAAATTATAATACGAAGGGAAGTAGCAGACTCCTTTAGAACAGATTCTTGTTCCTGTGACCCTTCAGAGCATGCATACGGTGGTTCTGTATTTATCTAGGGAGAGATACAGGTTGTGTGGAACCCCAGACATTAGATGGAGCTGAGCTGGGAGGAACTGATGGAAACCTCTTACCCGTCCAAGCTTGGATATGGTCAGAAACCTGCTTTGTTATAGCTTCTGTCCCCTTTCTTCTCTGTGACCACTCCCATTGCACATTCTAAGGAATGTACAGCATTTCTTCCTTCTTCTTCTTTCCTACCTGCTTTGATGAAATAACATTGTGAATTAGGCTGTCCTTACCAGTATACAAGTTAATGCATTGGCATAGAAGGGGAATCTCACTGCATGTTTTAGAGTACTTTAGAAACTTAGGCACGTTGATCTATATTACTTGCACATGCCTCAAGTTTTGTAGGTTTTTTTCCTGATATTGTAATAGTGAGAAATTTAGAGATTGCATGAGATAAAAGTGCAACTACATGAAACTACAAGTCTGCCACACACAGTTGCCTAACCCTTTTATTTTCTCAGGGAATCTCTGGCACGGAAGAAAGTTTAGAGAACCCGTATCTTCAATTATTTTTTTTTTTCCCCTAACAAGATTAAGTGCCTCAATTTACAAATCTGCCATGGTTTCCTGATAAGGTAATAAGTATTTCAGATAATTGTATCAGCTATTTCAGGACAATTCCTCCAGCACTGAGTCTGCTCCTGATGGACATTTTCTCTAGACCCTGTACAGAGCAGGCAGGAAGCCAGAATGAATCAGTCTGTTGGTAGCAACGGCCAGTCTCCAGCTGAAATCATTCCTGGCCCCTCCTTGGCCTATCTCCGAGTATGTCAAAAGCTGTGAGTTAGGGGATTTTTTTTTCCTGTTTCTTTTTAGGAGTACAGAGTTCCTGGTAACCTGAAGAAGAGAAAGGCGCAAAGCATCCTGCTAAAGGAAATTAAATAGTGAGTGGATGCTGATAAAAGACAAACAGAACCAGTATAGGAATAGAAATGCCATCTACTACTTATAAGAGCCTAGCATACTGTGGAGAATGCAGTGAGATCCTCAGCAGGATCCAAGCTGCAGCAGGACCTCCCTGAACTGCTCTCACTCCACCAACTCCTAGAATTTAAAAAGCATATGGATGTTTATCTCAGGTACTAGTTATTTCTTCTGTTGAAATGGGCATAAACACCTGCTGGAATTACAGTGACAGATATGTTATTCACAACCCTGTAAGAGAGAATACAGCCAGCAGAGCGATCTCATCTTTCTTTTAAGATCACCGTTTCCCGAAGGGCACGGGTGGACCCGAAGCCGTGAGGCAGCTAGGTGGTCGGACAGCCACCAGATGGAGCCAGCTGGGCAGTAAACGTGGTCAGGAGAGAATCTGTTGTGGGCCTTAGTGCTTCACTAAGACTAAAAAGAGGAGTTCTCCGCATGGTTACTTAGCAAAAATTCACCGAACGCTTATAGGACTGTGTGGTGTGCTGATTCATGTGTGTAGGTTAATGCTCACCAAAAAAACAGGTACACCATCAGATACTGGCTGGTAACTACATGCAGAATGAAATCTGGATCCAACTGATTACAGTGGCCAACTCCCATTGATTTTAACAGTCAAACTTTCTTGGAGAGTGTACTGGGATTTACAGTACTACTTAGAGGATACATTTTGCACAATTATCTCACATTTTCATTATAGTAACTTCTAGCATAGAAAAAAAAAAAAAAAAAAAAAAAAAAAAAAAAAAAAGGTATAATACCTGCTGATATAGTCCTAGTTATTAGCGTTTATCCTTAGTTTGAGTTCTGAGTTAATAATTCATTTCAGGACAGACTGATACAAATTCCCTCCTTCAGTGGTCAGCAGGCTTCATTGTTCTTCATTTTGCTCCTAGGAAAGCTGCTTCCAGCTGGAATTCAGGGGGGAACTTTTGCAAATGTATTTGGCATTTTGGTTCTTTGTTCATTTTAGGGATTACATTTCCTTTTTACATCCAAATCATAAAAATCAAGAGCACCAGCAGACATGTAACATTTTGAGTTGTTAAACAGAGAGTTATTTTATGTGATCATATAAAGCATGGAGAGGTTAAAAAGTCCCCAGTGCAACGACAGGAAAGAGACCAAAATTGTAAGTCATGTTCTTTCCTCTTCGCATCCTGCTTTTTCATCTTCTCAACGAGGAACTGAGGGGAAATGGCTGACTTTAAATCAGAGATGAAATCAGAATAAAGACTTAGCTGACAAGGAAACAAAAGCCTCACAATAATCCATTATTGGAAAACAACAGCTTTTTTAACATTAGGCATCAACTTTTTTAGGATTGTGCTGGCGTTAAGAGGCAGTGTGGTATTTCCAGAGCTGAAAACAGCTGTGACACAGCTGTTTAACCCTGCCCCAGCTCCTCGCTGATTGCATGTGGTGCTGCACCAGCCTCATACACCATGCGTTACCGAGCTGACGACTGATACAGATGAGCAGTAGACAAAAACACTCTCGTATGAGCCTGCTCGGACCGCGGATGCCCTAATGGTGTGGTAGATAGGCCCTTCCTTCCTCTTTTCCAAAATAGCTCAGCTCGGGCTGGGGGACGCTCCCGGAGACCAGCACGGCCGGGTTGGGCCTCGGTGGCAGCGGCCCCCGGGATGCCCGCAGAGGAGCCTGGCCCCGGGGGTGCGGAGGAGGCGGAGGAACGGCGCCCGGTGCTCGGCGCTCCCCGGGGCTCCGCGTTCGCCCTTGCAGAAAGCTGGGGCGTCGCCAGGGCCGAGCAGAGCCCCGGGGAGATGCGGCGGGGCGTCGAGGAGAGGGCGGGGAAGGAGAGACCGGGCCCGGGGCTGCTCCGCTCCGCTCCCCGCCCCTCAGCCGGGGTCGCCGCCGCGGGCCGCGCTCCTCCCCGGGCAACGTCTCCTGCGGGCCCGGGGCCGCCGGCTGAGGTAGGAGGCCTGGGGCCGGGAGCCTGAGCGGGCCCGAGGGAGGAGCCGCGGCCGGGGAGGGACGGGGGGG
>NC_048903.1:8370497-8406426 GCF_011077185.1 Oxyura jamaicensis | reverse complement strand
GTCTGTTTTGGTCAAAACAGCTGTTATTACCACATCTGGTTCTTGAATTGCCTGTGGAAGTATGTCTTGCGGGAGCTGCATGGCTCATGCTTAGATTAATGACTTGCTCCTCTGCTTGCTTCCAATACAGGACTCTTCCCCCATCTCCCAAGTGGAAGAGGTGTTGCAGTCCTTACGGTCTCCCTGCATGATTCGTGAATTTCACAGATGATTCTCCTGAGTGGTGAGGACACTGAAATGGGGAAAGCTGTGTAGAGGATTAACTCTATTTTACCAGAATCTCTCTCTAACTTGCAATGTGTAAAATGACAAATATATCTTTTAGAATTCCTTCTGTAATACAGTCATGTGCTGGACTTTGGTTATTGCATGTCCCTGAGGAGAGAAAGAATGTCAGCTTAAATTTTTGAATGCTTAGTTAGTGATCGCCAGCGCGCTTGCAAAGTTGAAGCTCATGTAAGGGGTGAGGTTGAGGAACAGAGGCGTGATATGAGGGACTGTCCTTGCTCTGGCAGCTACACTAGCTGCATCACAGATCTCATTTTTATGAGGTAACACATGCCTAGGGAGTATGCTTCAAACCTGAATAATCCTGCTGTGGTCACATATAGCAAGTCTGTAACTCAGTGACTCTGCCATGTACCAAGATATCTAATGTTAGGAAGTGCCATTTTGGAAATCTTGGTCTCACTTCTCGATGCTCTGTGCTAGAAAACAAACTCCATGGGTGTGTTGTAGTCCTGCAGTGCCTCTACAATAGGAGACTCTGGGGGCTGGGCTTGTGCTGGAAGATTTTCCATCTCTATTTGTGCCTCCTGCTTCATTCCAAAGGAGTGAGAAAGAAATGAGCCAGTGGAACTCTACAGCCGAGGGCAAGTAATAAGCAGATATAGAAGCTCTGTGATTCTGTGGGAGTATCTGAACAAAAAAATCCAGGGCTAGTTTCGACTAGCATTTCTAGTGGCCAATTTGAACTGGTTTTATTCCACTGTGGTGCAGAGATAACAATAGTAGGAAAATGCATGCTGTACATCTACTGATAGTGTTTTTCTATCATACCTCTAACTGCTGTATTATAGGAACACCTGTGGTACTGCTGAAGTCTTGAAACAGCAAGGCATGACAGTCTATTTGTCATCCTCTGTTCATTAACACCATAGTTCTTTACCAGCTGGGTTTTGGAGAACCTCTCATCATTAAGGCTGCTTCTGTGCAAGCAGATGGCTGCACTGTGTGACATCCCAAGTGTCTGTTGGGACCTAGCACAGATATATGGGTTTGCTCAGCCTGTTGGCCTGTGCGTCATGTATTTACCTGGTACTAGGAGAAGGAACAAACATGGAAACAGCCTGAAACCCTGCAGGCCAAGCCCTCCCATGGCCATAGGACCACTGCCATTGACACTGGCCCATCTCTGTTCAGGTTTGGGGGTGAATGCGTCCTCTCTTTGAGAACCACAGCAGAAAGCTCTGCTGCAGAGGCCCTTGCAGAGTTAATTCATGGCTCCACTGCTCTCTCAGCTCCATTGTTGTGATTAAAGAACATCAGCTGTGCTAGGATTGTGGCAGGGAGAGCAGGTGGATCCTGCCAAGCCAGTGAAAAACAGCATCTCTGAGAAGAAACACACCTGCAAGTGGTGTGGAGCTTCCTCCTGCTGCAGGAGAGGTGCTGGGGCAGTGGTGGCTTGGGAGCTCTGCTGTTGTGCCTCTGATGATATTGGGTGTCAGGCTGCTGCCGAGGCTGGGCAAGTGTGCTTGTCCCCTGTCCTACGGGAGAGCTGGGGGGAGCACAGAGGGCATGCAAAATCCTAAAGGCGTGTACAGAATACCTGCTGGCTAAGAAAGCTGTGCACAGTAAAATCTTGCTGGACTGCCTGGCCCTTAGAGGCTGTTCTGTAAACAAGGTTGCTTGAGCCTGTTTTTTTGGAAGGAGCTAGAAACTCTGGTTTATCTGAAACTTGCTGCTGAGTAAACATTCTTGAACATAAAATGATGGAAATGAAGTAGTTTCGACTTGGGTGCAGTGACCTTGGTGCTGGTTGTTCTGGTCTGTGGTTTTGGTTTGCCGTCTTGCAGTATGTTATCTGAGCCATTCAGGCTGTCAGGTCAATTAGTGGGTGCTGCTCTAAGTGCTGCTTTCCTGCCCTGAAGAACCAGGCACCGCCCTGTGGCTCTGGTAAGGCTCGAGGCAGTGTGTTGCATGTGGGGAAAAGTGCTGCTGCGGCAGGTCACGGAGAGGGGTCTGCCACCACACGCTCACCCCAGCCATCTCCTCAGCCCCGGCTGGCAACTCGGCCGTGCCGTGTCAGCATGGCCGTGGCAGGGAGGTGGTTACGTGAGGGCTGCCTCCTCGTGTGCGTGCTCCATCGGTGGGCTTCAACGGGAGTGGGAACAAGTCTGCTGAGAGGCGTCGGTGCCACTGTTATTTTTCCCTCTGTGTCTCTGGAAGAGCCTTGAGACGTGAAACCGCTACGGTGTCTGTTTTTACCTTATATGTAACTCCTCTGATAAAAGCCGCATGTGACCTTTTATTTCTTGTTGTTCTCTGTCAGAGGAAAAGAAGCCTGTCTGGCCTTGGGTTAATGCTTTTCCTTTCTCAAATCCTGTTTTTCTGAAGTTCTCACTGAAACACTCACATTGTTTTTAGGACAAAAATATAAAGCCCAAACATGCTCTGACGAAATACAAAAGCATTCCTTGAAGCGACGAGAGGCTGCGTGGCACTGCCAGCAAGCCCTAGGCTGGTGCCAGGGCTTCATCGCCGGGCAGCGGCTGCTCTGCCCGGCACATTCCTCCCTCCCCTCAGGAGAAGCACTGTGTGAGAGCCCTCTTAAAGCAGAACCTCTCGTATTTAGCTCCCCTCCTTCCTGTAATAACAAATAGGGGAGATTGTGTAACTTGCCATTGGTCGCCAATGTCTCAGAGGTTTACAGAAAACTTGTTCATGATTTATTGTCTTTGCTGTGCCTGATTGGAAATGAAGTCAAATGCCAGCTTCAAAGGGAGCTGCTCGGTGTTACTCGGTATCTGATACTTTTTCCCTGCATGCCTCTTCTCCTTCGGTTGCTGTCTTGAGATCACAGCACTGACGGCTGTTTCTCTTTTGAGGTTTCGCGAACAAGTGCACGGGCAGGAAAGGCTCTTTCCCATACATGCATGCCACACTGTGCTTTCCGCAGTGTGTGACACAGAGCATAAACCAGGCCTGGCTGTTGGTTGTGCCCTCAGTGCATGGCTTCACAAGAGCTGAGCACTCGTCCCCAGATGGTCGGGAGAGCACCTCCAGTGCTCAGGTCATGGTCGGTTGGCCAAGAGTCTTCTTGGAGCTGTTTTGCGATACTGTGTCCACCATGGAAGTGACAGTAAACATAGGTAAACATCCTCTTTCCACTAACACCTTTCTTAAAAGTCCGAGGCTTGGAGCAGAAAGTCAGAAACAGAAGCCTCTGTTTTTAGTTTGAGATGTGTCACTTTAAGGCTCTGCTGTGGTTGGGGCCATCTGTATTTGTCAGTTCCTTCTGTTAACCAAAAATCCCAAGCTGAGGAAAATGAAAACCTTTCTTGCAGTTGTAGTGGGATGCAATTGGCCATGGGCTGTGGCAGAGCCAGAATTCCTGCCTGGATAAAAACTGTTTGAGTAACTTGCAGCAAGAATTTGACTGTGAAGCTGGCTCGCTTCATCGCATTGCCTTCAGATGTTTGTAAGTTGTGCTGAGTCAGTACTGTGCTCTGGGGCTTGTGGTGTTCCTTGGCTGTGCCTCAGGGGAGGCTGAGCACACGTTTTTCACTAAAGCTCTTTGATCCTTTCTTTTCAGTGTTTTTTTTTTTTTTTTTTTTTTTTTTTTTTTTTTTTTTTTTTTTTTTTGTTTTGTTTTTGTTTTTTTTTTCCACAATTCAAATCTCCCCATTACCTTTCATTCTGCTTTTGTGACCAGCTGCTGCAGTAGTGTCTCTTCTTCCTTTGCGTGGACTTTGGAGAGCTGATGTGGATTTCATCATAGCATAGCCATAACTCTGTTTTTCTGTCACTTTGTTGGAAAATCCCCAGCAGTTTCATCAGCAGGTCTGAGTTAACATTCAAGTTTTGTTTTCCTTGTTCAGTGCACCAATGTTCTTCTTGCCCCTGACAGCTATGGGGACTGTCCTCTGCCTCGTGTGCCCAGCTGAAAAGCAGTGATTTTGTTGAGGGCCAAAAATCTCTTGCATTTTTCAAAAAGTGACTGGGTTCCAGGTTTGGCTCGAGGAACAGAAAGACCAGCTTTCATCCAGTCTCATTTCCTGAACTAGCTTAGTGTGAACTAGCCCAGTGTCAGGCAAGTGCCCAGGTTGGTGCACAGTGGGGATGGCTGTACAATGCTGAGCTATATGAGTTTTGACACCTTCAGGCAGTAGGCTGAGCAAGGAAATCCTTTTTGCAACTGATCCCCACACATCACATTTGGGAGTCTTAGGAAGAAGACACCACAAATCCCCCACCTGTATGTGTTTTTTTGAACTGAGTATTTAGGCTGCTGGTCTCCCTCCTGCTGCATTTGCAGACTTTAATGAATTCCTGGTAACAGATTTATTTAGCGAAAAAAGAAAAAAAGGAAATGTCCCATTAATGCACTGGAGATAGAATCAGGCTGGAAAACTCCAAGACGGACTGCTGTAACAGCACAGCCCATGATGTAAAACCCATGTGTTCAGCAGGCCAGATGCCAGGAGTCCCAGGCTCTAATCCCAGTGCTGAGCTCCCAAGCTTGGGTAATAAAATTAAAGGAGAAGGGAAAAAAAAAGAGACCTTGTTTAATTTCCTCATGTTTTCCTTGGCAGGCTCCTTTTACCACATGCATTATCAATTTAATAGTTGCTACGTTTCTTAGGTCTTCTGAGTGTTTTCCCAAATCTGCAGCAGCCCCAGCCTTTCTGGGTCTCCCTGCTCTCTCACTTCAGTACACTGAGGGCTTGCAGCAGCAGCAGCTGTGTGATACCCTGAAGCTCTGTCGGCATGGCTGCACAGCTGAGAATAGCACTGACCAACAGTCTAGCAGTAACAGAGAACTTTGTGAGAAAGAATTTTAAGGCACAGGAAGCCAGCACGTCTGTTAGAAGCCTATGGAAGTGCAGATGCTAATGCGCACCTCAGGTCCAAAACACGACGTTCAGACTGATACTCAAAATAGCATCATGTGTCATGCTTGTTGCCCTTATTCTCAAGGGTGTCACAGCTTTTCTACCTTTGACCATTCTGCATACCTTCCTTCTGTAAGAAATGGGGAAGTAAGGTGTTGGGAGGTCTGTGCATTTTGGGAAATTACATGAACTATACCATGCACAAAAGAAATTGGCTGGGTTTCATTAGTTTTTTGCCACTGTGATTACAAAAAAGATCTTGCTCTACAAGAAGGCATTTGTAAGAAATGTGACTGTCATTAGTGGGTAAAAACAGTTCATAGGTCTTTTGGGGCCTGATAATAGTAAGACCTTTGGACATACAAGATAAAAGCTGATCTCTGAAAGGACTAAGGAGTAGATTCAAAACCAGAATATTTTTCTGGAGCCAATTACTAGGAAGAAATTTGAGAATTTTGCCTAAAGAATACAGAATTGGATGCTGATTCAACAGCTGTGCTATTTTTGGCATGTGAACTGTTCTGATGGCTGTTTATTTTTAAGGTCAGTTTCTGTTTGCATAGCATATACACCCTTCTGGTGGGTGGGAGGCATTATAAAAACAATCACCGCTGCGCAGAATTATGAACTAAACTTGAAGAGGGATGGAAAAAACAGAACTCGGTGTACTTACTACTTAAAAAAACATCTGTTTAGGTCATAAGGTTTGTTGATCCACTCTAAGCTGTGCCCCCACCAGAAAAATACTATTTCAATTCATACAGACTACTGCAGGGGATTGCAAAACACTTGGGAAGACTTGGATGATGATAAAATGGTGTAAGCAGAAAGAAAGCATCAGATTTGGAGATTTTTTTGAACATATTCACTTCAGGTAGTAAATAAAAAAACAGAACATTCATCCCATGTTTAAAGAGTTGCTAAGAGCTGGATTTCATGCTGGCTAGCCATGCTTGAATCAGCACATCTATCCCATCCCTTGTTTAAGACTCCTGTTAAATAACAACACATTTCAGTGGCATATTTTCCTGGCTTCTTTATGGTCGCCGTATCTTTATTCACACAGTCAACTAATACAAATTCATTGGACAGTGGCAGTTTACAAAAGAAGGTACAAATGATTATTTTGAGCTTAAATTTTTTAAAAAACAACTCTGGCTAGTTGACATGCAATGCCGTGTTTGGACCAGATACTGGTATGGAAATGGTTTATAACATTGGCAGTGTACCCTCGACTATGTTCCTTTCCCAGCATTTAAGATACACAATACAAAAATATACTAAAGTAATAACTGAGTTTGTAGAAATGTCTGCTGCAATATAATTGCTGTTGTCTAAGTCTCAGTATACTTACTCCCATGCTACATTGATAGAATATTTGAATAAACACAGTTCATTTTAACAATTTGAACTTTTTAAGTTCATCTCAAATTAACTTGCTTGGGTTCTAATCCTGAAGACACATTAAGGGCCTTAACTTTGAACTTGTGAGGCTGATACAGTGAGATGAGCATGGAAATGAGTGTTCAGTTCCTTGGGGTCTTGTTCAGGAAGGGAGTAGAGGATGAAATACTGAACCTCATAGGATCTTGGGACATTTTCCTGGATTTTTGAAGACTTTTAACAAGTCCTCACTAGGCTACCCTTTTACGTAGTAGGCTTGAGGTCATCAAGTTCTGGTAATCTGGTGAAATTGACAGGTGTTGAGATCTGGGATTCCGCACTTGATTCAAATGCAGTAATCTTCCTCCTCCTTCCCTCCTTTCTATAAATGTACCCGTTCCTCTTCCCCTCCCCTCCTCCTTCCCTCTTTGCCTGGTATCACCAAAATTATATATATATATTAATATGTAAGTGCCAAATGCCACAGCACTTTGCTAAGGCTGCTTGCATTGAGCATCGTATGACCTCTCTGCCTTCACAGCACATTTCCTTAGTGTTTCCAAAGTTCAGAAACCTTTGTGTAGAAATCAAAGTCCGTGCCTATCTTACCACATGCTGATAAGCAGCTATCCAGTCAGGTTTGCACACCTGCAGTGAGAATACCTGAAGTAGATCTAATGCTTATGAAAAATGTCAGCCTTGGAAGTTCTCTATTCTCCTTGAGAAAATGCATCAAGGGAAGCAAAAGCACCAGTTTTCTGCATTGCTCCATCTGGAGCTCCCCTTGCCTCTGAAAGAGAAATTCACCACTGGCAGGCAAGCATGTTTAGGTCAAGGATTTGCTCCTTTTTCTCCTGAGGGTAATCTCAAAGCATTTGAGGGAAAAAAAAAAATATATATATATATATTGTTCTATTTTTGCAGACAGGAATACTAAGGCACAGAAGGGTGAACTCATTTGGACCAAGACTGATCTGCAGGTCTCTAGTCCAGGCTCTTCACTAGGCTGTCTCTCTCTGCATGTGAGACACTCTCAACATGACTAGGGGTAACACCCCGACTCTTTGTTCCCTCGCAGACAGCACAAACAGGAACCACCATCCACCTTCCTAGACATGGCCTCCAGAGAAAATGCTAAGGAGGACATGCATTGGAGGCCAGAAGTTGGCTTCCCGGTGTTTAAATGCCGCTGACTCCCAAGGAGGTCAGCTATGGAAAGATGACCAAGATACTTCTGAGGTATAAAACTCTGTGTCTGCTGGCCACTGGTCAATTTTGTCATCGTCAGATTTGTCACTGTCATCACCGCTGGAGGGTTCGCAGCCCGGGATGGCAGAACAGTACCGCTCCAGCTGCTGGCGATCAGCCTCTGCTTCCTTCTTCTGCTCTGCTAGCAGCTGCCTGTAGCACAGGTTGCAGACCCTCAGGGGCTTGGGGGACAGCCGGGGCATCAAAAACCTCTGCCTGGAGCAGTCCCCGCACACGACAAAGCCACACTTGCGGCAGTGGTGCCTTCGAGTGAGGGTGGAGAACTTGGTCTGCGTGCAGCGCATGCAGATGTCTGTCGCCTTGTCTGGGATCCACGGGGCCGCGTGCTCCGTGGAGGGCTGCCTGCCTGTCTTTGTCAGCAGGTGCCTGATGCACTCCTCCAGATGGCTGATCCACTCCTTCCGCTCCGTCAGGGAGGCCGCAGAAACCACGAAAGACTTCTTTGAGGTTTTAATCATCCAGCGGTTCTTCATCTGCAAGGTGTCTGGCAGTGTCTCCAAAGTGACATCTTCAAGGGGAATGATGTGCTGGGAATTGTACTTCCTTTTGTTAATCACTATGCTCCCGTACACCAGGATATCGTTGAAAAGGAAGAATATGCGAGGCTTTGGTTTCTTGCGGCATTCTTTGGTTAAAATCCCTTCTCCTAAAAGGACTCTTCCTGGCACAGCTAAGGGCTGGCCAGAAGCCCCAAAGCAGTTTTCCACAGCAGCAATGCGCTGGCTGTTGATCTCAGTGTTTGCGAGGTGGTCCACCATCTCCAGCTCACTCTGAGGAGAGGAAAATAAAAAGTGATGAAGTGCACTGAGCAAACTGCTAGGATGAGGCCAAGCATCAAAGATATGCATAGGTGAGGAGCTTCTAATGCAGACTGGGGTTAGGAGCCATCTCCTCGCTACTGTTCATGTGAGTTTATTGCCTTTTAAGTTTTCAAAGCTTCTGTCCCCACTTTGCAACAGCTTGGTCTCTGCTGGGCCGGCTCTGTTTACAGCAATGGAAACCCTCTAATACGGTCACCTCCTCCGTTACACCTCTGCTTTTCACCAGTATAAATGCATTCCCATATAAAAGGAGGCAGGCTGGTCTAAGTACCACATACGTGGGTGCATTACTTGCTGTGGAGTTGCTGCACCGTGAAGCTGGAGGGTGCTAGGAGCACCCACCACCCGTCCTGGTCAGCGAGTGTGGCTGCAGCGCCACACTGGCACCCTGCAGGCCCATGGAGAACACCCATAGTCTTCGGAGCAAGCATCCCATTTCTGACAGCACGCTCACCGAGGATCAGTTGCAGATACACACGCCCCAGAATGCCATTTTAGGCCAGAGCTCAGGCAGACTTTTGGAACAAAACAGAGTGCTCTATTGTTTGTTCCCACTGATCCTCCGTGCGTGACAAAAAGGAGAAAAAAGGGTGGGGGGAAAAAAAAAGCGTCGGCTATATGAATAAACCCACACAAGCCAACCCCTTCCTCCATTGCCCCACCTGTGTTTCGGCTGCCTATTGCATGTTCTTCCAGCTACAAGACACATCATTCTGAAAAGCCTGATCTCTGTTGAACGGGAAGTAGAACGCAGCACGCTCACCCTTCCCTACACCTCTGCACCCTTGTTCTCATACAACCCGGGTTTTTTCTTTCTTGTTTTTAAACATAGATAAAAGTAACTCCAAAGCAAAAGCAAATGTTTTGCTATTCAGTTTGTAGTAAAGAACTGCTTTATGTTGCAAGTTCTATTTTTCAGTGCACCTAATTCCCTCTGTGTTTAATGCATCAAGACTATTCAGGCCTAACAATCCACAAGAAAGTGAGTCATTTCCTCTTAAAGCGAGGTATTTCAGAGATCACGAGGTAGCGCAGAGATCACAGGGATGTGTGTAGCCCTAGTTTCTATTAGCATTTTGTAGAATAACTAATATACGGAACCAGCCTCCACAATTTTTCCCATCCTTCTTAGACAGAGTCCCTACAGCCATGGAGCATTGGAACCTGGAGGGGAAAGGGAAGAGAAAAACGGTAATATGCTGAGCCGGGTATTTTGGGGATGATCATGATTTACATTCCTGTCTTGCCCTTCACCCCAGATCCCCCCTTCAGAAGGCTGGAAGGGAAACCACAGAGTAGCTGTTCAAGGTTGCTGCATGCTGTTTATGTCTTGCCTCAGCTATTTAACAAACAAATCATTCAATTCTTCTGAGACCCCAGATTTTTTTTTCTCTAGAGCAGGCCAGGATGTTTAGAATTTCCCTACAGCCTGCACAAAATAAAGACACTGGTTTAATCCTGGGGGAAACCTGAATGAAATCACCGTCTCTGCAGGAATAGCTTTCAGCAAGAAGTGTTGTGTGGCCAGCGCTTCTGAAACTCTGGCTGCTGCGAGTGCAAGTATTGGGATTTCTAGTTAATCCATGAAGACAGCACCTTCTGCGGCACAGGGCTTGTCTGAGACTGCAAGAATGCCAGCATGGCTTCTGCCGGCCCTGTCTGCTCCATGACAATCTTTCCAAGACCCACTCAAGAGCTGCTGGGATCAGCCTGGATACCAACATGGTAAGGCGAACAGAGGCTGACAAATTACTAAAAGAGGACACGTTCCCTGTAGGGAGGATCGCGAGGCTTCCAACTGGAAGGATGTGAATTTTCAGGGTCTTGAAGTACCAGAGCAGATCTGACAGATTTGGACAGAGCAGATTTGATGGATTTGTTATATGTTAAACATCAACTCGTGTGTTCTCCAGCGTGAAATGCAATTTAAAATTAACTACAATACGACTACTTACAACAAAAGCATCAGCGAGATGGTAGCAGTATAACAAAATACCTTCAGAGGAAGACAAAGAAGTGAGCAACTCTGAAGTATGAAATTTCTGAATTTTTTTTGGCTTTCTCAAGAAAAAACGAGGGGAAGATAGCAGGCTTCAGCTGGCTGATCGCAAGAATGATCCCATGCCCCATTCTCCTGAGATCGCTACTGTGCCAGCAATCTGTAGTCACGAGGTGGTCACCATGCGCTGACGGCATGCTGAGCTACTGGGGGCGTGCTGCTGCCAGATGTGCAAGAATGCACGGGTACGATACCAGCAGCAGCAGCCCGAGTAATGCCCCAAAGAACCCGCTGTTTCAGTACTTATTACTTGCTATCAGGAGAGAAGAGAGACTCCGTTCCCTTCCTTACAAAATGCAACAAAATGCTATAAAGAATTTTTGGCACCAGCAACGCCAACTGGGATAAATCAAACGGTTTATCTTGCTCTCACCAATCTTGATTCCTAACGCTTGCAGATCACGGAGACCAACTCTTCTCCTGTGTCTTTTATTCTATGCATTTTACAAGCATGGTCCAAGCTCTCAAGTGAGTGTGGTACTTGAGACAGCTCTATTTCTAGGGTTTTCCATGCACCAGATCCCAGTGGAAATGAAAACGTTTTGCCAGATGTAAAGACTGTGCCTGAAGAGCCAGGACACACAAGCTAGCTCATTTTCAAACAGGAGTGCAAGCCCTACTGAGGTGAGAGCTCTATCTATTGGATTTCTTTGGCCTATAGGTAGGATAGAATGCTTTTGGACTACTCATGTCGTAGAATGGCTTTGGTTGGAAGGGACCTCACAGATTATCTAGTTCCAACCCACCTGCTATAGGCAGGGACTTGCCGTATGGGGCAAAAGGGCAACACGACAGACAGGTGATGGACACAATCCTGAAATGCAAAAGAAAGAAAAGCAAGTTTCCATTACGTGTCACACTTGCACTGGGAGGATATCTTTGTATTCCTCCATCCCTCTGAGCCATTACATACTTAAAATCCATGAGTTAACTAAGAAAAGGTAACTCCATCCTAGGCAGGATTCACATTGCTTAACTCCAGGCCTAGACAAATAACTGTGCATCTTTGCACTCCCTTTCCAGTCAGCGGGGACAAACAGCCACCTGTAAGGGTGACTCGCCTCATCCCATTTGGGAGATTAACCCTGCCCTGAGTTTCTAGATAGTGCATGCCTTGACTAATCACCCACAAACTGATTTTTTTACTATTGTGACTCACTGCAAATAATGCTCAGCTTTGCTTTGGAGTGGAAGTACTGCAAATGCCAGTTTCTGAATCTGACTCTTACTGCAGTTTCCCTTACTGTGAAGTGAACGTCTCTGCCTTTAGCAACAACAGCGATGCAATATAAAAATCAAGATACAAATCCTAATCTATTTGATTAATTTTGGTAAATACATTTTTCCCTGTTTCTTTGAGTTTGTTCTGTGGTATCAGCAGTATCATGGTGCTTATTTACCAAGTGATACATGCACATACGCATCTCATGGCAGAAACGTATACAATTTAAATGAGAGAGGGAAGATGCACTTTTATTGGTGTTCTACTTTACATAGGAGTTTTTGGCATGGCGAAGTTTTATTTATTTATTTTGGTCAAGATTCACTGGTTTTGCACGTGATCAAATATTATGCAGTGAATATACTAACCCGATTTATACAATTGGCATTCAAAGGAAAAAATACTATTTTGTCTTCACTCAACTCCACATCTTTCAACAATAAGCGCTTGTTAACTTGTGATTATAAATAGCCATGTTGATGCATGCCAGGCAGAGCATTTCGTCCTAAGCTCCTGGGTCAGTGAGCCTGGGGTATGTTTCTCAAGGCTGTTTGAATCTAAGGCTTAGGCCTAGCAGAGCTGTGAGCTGTTCTATCTGGTTCTTCAGTTCTCTCTGTCAACCTGAAATGACAGTCTTGGTATCCCCTGCATACATCATGCATACCAAATGCAAGGGCTGGCCCATGGAGATGAGCATGTTGAGAGCAGATCTGCTGGCAGACTTCAGCAGGCAAATGCTCGGAGCCTCCTCTCTCTCCAGACCTTGCTCCCTCCTGGTTCAGCCAGCTGTGAAGCCTCTTCACAGCTAGAGCTGACAGGAGCTCCTCCTCACAAAGCACACTCAAAAGCAGGAGGTGGTCACCTTTTATCCAGGCACTCGGGCCCCGGGGCAGGCATTTAGAGCAATAAAAATTCTTCCACTCCTCTCTCTGCCTGGTCAGAGCTTGCCTCTCCCTCCCTCCCAGGCATGCTGATAGCTGCTGCAGGCAGGGTCCGGCAGCGCCCTCCCAGCCACGCTCGTGGCAACCCTGCTTTAGCACTGGGACATTTTGGGAACGGCTGTCACATCAGGCCTTTGGCTGAGAAGTGACACCTGTCCCAGCGGGGTATGGACTAACCGTGCTGAGCTTCTCGCATTGCTGCTTGGTGTGTCCAGGACCTCTGGCACGCGGGGCCAGAGCAGGGCAGCAGCGAAGCAGTGGCTTTAGAGGAGCTCAGAGTGATGCTGGCATGCCCAGCAGTTGGTAACTCAGGTTCAGATGTAGCTCTTGCACGTACCGCCCAGCTCTGGGGGCATCCAAACAGCTTCGTGAGGAGGGAAGGAAAACCCCAAACTCCCAGAACGGCCTCCTTCACCTTCCTGTCCCTGGCTGCAGCTCTAACCTAAAGGTACTTGCTCAGGCAGCCCGGGCTCGCTCGGTGCCAACGTGAAATAGGCACAGGACGGCAGGCACCCAGCGAGGAGCGCATCTCCCCCTCGCAGTGCCCCGTGCGGGCACACGGGCAGCACTCCCCTTCGGCTGAGCAGCAGGACGTGTGTCTGCGCGCTTGCTTACGTGACCTGAGTCGGCACGCGAGGAATTCCTTCTCGCCTTTCCAGAGATCGCAGTTCAATCCCCACTCTCAGCACGCTGCGGTGCCGCGCAGAGCCCCGGGCAGCGCCGAAGGGACGGGGCACGCTGCTTTTTTTGCCCCCCTTCAACCGCCGAGCCCTCTCCTACCCCGGGGCTTCCCGAGCGGCGGGGCCGCCCCGCTCCGGGGAGCTGCGCGCTGCCGGCCCGCTACGGAACGGCGCCCGCAAGCTCCCCAGCACCGCTGCGCGCAAACGGGGCTTGCTCGGAACGCGACACCGCGCCGCCCGCACAACCGCTCCCCGGCCCTTCCCGTTCCCGTTCCCCAGCCGGTACCTCCGGGTGGGCACCTCCTGGCCGCTCCCTCCGCGCCCGGCGCCCCAGCGAGAGGCGGCCCCGCGCCCGCCTCGCGCCCGCCCCGCGCCCGCCGCCCAATAGGCGCCGCTCGGACGAGGCGCGCCGCCGGGAGGCCACGCCCCCTGGCGGGGCGGTGGCCAATCGCGGACGGGGGCGGGGCGCGCGGCCGCCAGAGGGCGCCCCGGGGCGGTCGCCCCGCGGGGCCGGCAGCCGGAGCCGGGGGTGCGGCAGGGAGGCGGGTGGGGGGCAGCGGAGCTTTCACCTCCCCTGGCTCTGTCGACGAGAGCTGAGCCGCTCGCGGCCATGCATAATTCAGGCGCTCGCTCGCCCGCCCTAATGGCTTTTCTATTTTTAATGGGAACTGATGGACCTGTCAAGGCTTTGGAAATGTTTTTCTTCCCGGGTTTTCGTTTTCTTAGGTAATGATAATGTGTGCTGGGAGCTTATGGCACCCTTCAGAGCTGGAGTGCTCGGGCAGCTGCATGAAGTTTCCCTGCCAGGCCACAGGAAGCAGATCCTAGGGTCAGTCCATCCACACTTCCCTGAGCATCTGGGAGGACAGACCCTGCAATGGAGGCTGTTGGGCTGCGCAAGGTTTTTCAGGTTGTTTCTCAAGCTCAGCCATGGGGTCTTCCTGTCCTTGTGGGAAGCATGCCCGAGGAGCCTGTCGGTGCTGGGAGGTGCGGAGCAGGTGCCTGTGCTGGGTACTTGTGCACTTGAGTGCTGCTCCGTGCTCGACCCTGGCACCAATTGGCCCAGCTGCCCCAAGAGCTGCGTGGCAGTCCGGGGAGAATCTGTCCAGCTTAAGAAGTTAATATTTTTTTTTTTTTTTATTGTAAAACTAACAGTAAGTATACAAAACCCTGAACTGAGTATGTCAGAGCCTGTCTTATCCGCCACAGTAATTCAGATCTAACCAGCCATGGGTTGTCACTTTTAAACCATTTTTTTTGCCATATACGCTAAAATTATTCTGAATTCACTGTTGGGTTGTCATAATCAGAGTCTTCATCACTTGTTTCTCAGTACACTCACCTGTGCAGCAATCACTACATGGTAATGTGTCAGCCAAAGGCAGCATCGGGTGAGGCACAGTCTGGGGTTTGAAGATTGTGCTTACTTTCTGCCACTTCAGTTGGGAGTGGAGGTGCGTTTAGGCAGCTTCTGCATAAGGCAAGGGAAGCTTCCAAGTATACACTGCATGCCTTCAATGTTCAGTGTTAAGCAGTTGCATTTGGGAGCTGACTTGTTCCTTTTTTTTTTTTTTTTTTGGAAGCTATTCCATCCCAGTTTGAATGCCTTGAGTTGAGATATAAACTCAGAATGTAACCAGTAATCTTAATGACCATTTGATAGTCAGGCTCAGGAGCTCTTTTTTCCTGGCAGTTAAAATGAAACATTTGTGAGACCTCTTGAAAAAGCTGCTGCCCAAATTACCAGCTTTTAAAGTCTCCTTACCTTGCTCCGGTTGCGTTATCTGATCTATTGCCTCTGGCATTTTCTCTAAAACCACTTGTTTCTCAGTAGCAGAAATACCTTGCCCAACTGGGAGGCAATAATTTCAAAGCAAGTAAAGGAAACTGCAGCTGCTCAGCTGAGTCAGCCAAAGGTAAGCTCTGCAGGGGAGAAAATGGATTTTTATTATCTTCTAGTGGCAAAGTTACTACAACAGCCTGCAGGAAAAGCTTAGATTATAATACTAACAAAAACATCTGTTAAATTCTGAGCTCAGTGTATTTTTTTTTTTTTTTTAAAAAAAGCAGATGCTTTATAAAGTTATTTTGAATAAAACTTAGTGTTGAGATTCAGTTTGGGATGTTAGGAACCCACTGTGATCTTAGGATAGACAGAGGTTTTAACTAATTGACTACATGTCATTTTGTCATCAGATAAGACAGTTTGTAGCTATGGAGATACAGTGCGATATCAAGATTTTAGTGAATTGAGCATGGAATATACTCCTATTACTTAACAAGTGAATAAGTTAGCATGTGTTCATTATACACGTTAGCTGTAAGAATGAATAACCTCTGTCCTGTGCTCTGTGAGAGTGTGGTGTGCATCTGTATCCCAGTGGATTCAGCTAATCAGCATATTTTAGAAATTTTGAATTGCTGTGGTTGATTTGTGTCACGGAAGCACTACCAGCATCATTTGTGTGCTTTAGAAATGAGGTCCTTCCAAGTCTGACAGTGCAAAAATCACAGAGCCATGCTTGGCTCTGTCAATATAGATCTAAACTGAAAAATATTGCTTTCCAAAATATTACTAGTTCAAATGCATTGAAAGCACTGCCAGACAAACAGGTTTCAGAGGGTCCTTTTGGCTCCTCTCTGCCCACTTTTTGAGTTTTTCCTAGGAGCCTGGCTGCAAAATGATTGTCAGTGACCTAAGTATTCCCCAATGCAGCCTCGAGACTTGCTTGTTCCTTTTCCTTTTGTGTTAGGAAGTAATATAGGATAGATGTGCTTGTGTTTTTACAACAGCATCGCTGTACTGTGCACATGTGCAGCACTTAATTCCAAGGATCTTGAAGTGCAGCATAAATTCTAATAACCATGTGAGGGCTTGTGTCCTCCTTAGAGAGAGTAAAACCGAAACTGGGTGAGTTATATGTGGTCACATGTAGCTTGATCATTGAAATAGGAATAGTGGTTTATTTACTGTTGTTTTCAGCAGCAACTGGCCCTGGATCAAAGTGAATCACGGGGTGGCTGAGGAGCAGCCCCAGGAGCTCCTGACTCACAGCCTCATGTGCCTTGCCACAGGGTCACAGCCCAGCTCAGACATCTCATTACAAAAGCTGTCATGTGCAAAGAATTAACAACAACAACAACAACAACAAAACCTCTCTACACTTGCTAGTTTGCATCATAAGAGCCTTTGCCTTCCCTGCTCGGATCAGCAGCCCTGTTTTTCTGATCATGTGTTTGTCACCACAGCACTAGTGGGTTCTGCAGGGCTCCGTTTCAGGGCCAGTTCTCTTTAACGTTTACTTAACTGACCTGGATGCAGGACTCAAATGTGTGCTAGTATGTTTGCAGACACTAAATGATGAGGAGTTGTTGACTCCCTCAAGGGCAGAGAGGCCTTGCAGGGAAATCTTGATGAATTAGAGGGCTGGACAATCACCAGCTGTACGATATTAACAAGAGCAAGTGCCAGATTCTGCAGCTGGGATGGGGCAGCCCAGGATATACCTACAGATGGGGTGTGAGAGGCTTGAGAGCAGCCCTGCAGAAAGGGATCTTGGGGCTCTGGTTGATGGCAAGTTGAATATGAGTCAACAGTGTGCTCTGGCAGCCAGGAGGGCCAACAGACCCTGGGGCGCATCAGGCACAGCATTGCCAGCCAGAGGGCAGGGACTGTCCTGCTCTGCTCTGCGCCGGTGTGGCCTCACCTCAAGTACTGTGTGTGGGTTTGGGTGCCACAATACAAGAAGGACATAAAACTATTATAGATTGTCCAAAGGAGGGCTGCAAAGGTGGTGAAGGGTCTGGAGGGTAAGGCGTATGAAGAGCTGCTTGGTTTGTTCAGCCCAGAGCAGCGCAGGCTGAGGGGAGGCCTCATGGCGGCCCACAGCTCCCTCACGAGGGGAGCGGAGGGGCAGGCGCTGAGCTCTGCTCCCTGGGGACAGCGACAGGACCCGAGGGAACGGCATGGAGCTGGGACAGGGGAGGGACAGGCTGGGGGTTAGGGAAAGGTTCTGCACCCGGAGGTGGTCGGGCACTGGGACAGGCTGCCCAGGGCGGTGGGCACTGCCCCGAGCCTGACAGAGTTAAAGGAATGTCTGGACAGTGCTCTCAGACACAGGGTCGGATTTTTGGGTGGTCTTGTCCTGTGTGGAGCTGGGCACTGGACTCAATGATCCTTGTGGGTCCCTTCCAACTTGGGATATTCTTAGCCTATTCTATATGCAGTGCTGTACATAGCCTTTAGGTAGAGCTGTGACTTGACTGCTGAAAAACCAAAAATGACCAAGGACATAAATGGCATAGGTTAAATTTAAAAGCTGTGTATAAATACGTAATAGCTAATTGCTCTTGGGTTCTAGGAAAAAAAAAAAAAAAAGTCTGTGTGTTCTCACCAGTAAAAAAAAAAAAAAAAAAAAAAAGACATTTGTGGTTGTCACCATTATGAGGAGGTTTTCAAACACATTTTATCTTTAGGCTGTACACCAGTGTGTGTGTGTTAAGCTTTGACAGTTGTCTGTGCATCTCGGGGCTGTGGAGGCATAAGGTATTTTCCTTGTTCCTTCTTAATTTTCACTGATAAATAGCAGTGGTGAAACAAAGTTGGAGAGAGCAACGCTAAGGATTTCCCTGCTAAGTCAATTTCAGTGTCAATAGTTTGTTCTCTTCACAGTGGTCTGTAATTGTAATCACAGAAGTAGTTAAAAGATCTGATCCAAAACTTGGTAAGAGTTTTAATTTCAGTGGAGTTTTGGACCAGCATGTAACATGTAGTTCCATTGAAAGCTGGCATCTTGACTGTAAAATATGGAGGGTATTTGATCATTTTTATGTTCCGTATATGATACTATCAGTGTGTATCATTCTGCCTAATACAGTATGCTAAGCCCATGAGACATGCTAACACTTGAAATGTAAAACCATGAGCAGAACAAGTGCGCTGCCTTGCTCTTGCGGGGTCAAGTGGAGAGTGGGCAGGAGTGTGGCAGATGTCAGGAGGGCTTGCTGGACTTCTGGCGCTGGGAATACGAGGCGATGACTAAGAAGCTGTTGTCCCCAGGACCGTGGATGTGCTTTGCCTTGCAGTGCAGACCCCTCACAGCTGTCCCACACTGGCACCACTCTCCCTGCTGTGTGGAGCACCCAGCACCACATGCCCCACGTCAGCTCTGCGGCTTCTCCCATGTGGGCTGTTGGCTTGAAAGTTGAAGGGTGCTTTAAGGCTGGGAAGTGAGCATGACAGGCAAAGAAAAAAGGGGTTGTATAATTTCAGTGGAAAAGTTTCTTTTATCTAGGTTACTTAGACTCTCTCTCTTTTTTTTTCTTATTTTTTTTTTCAGGCTCTGTCTCTAACCATGCTTTCTTTCACTCTCGACAGCACGTGTGTTCCCTGAGCTTTGTGTTCATCTTTGGAGTGGATTCATCAAGTGGCTGCGACACCATGAGTCTCCACGTCTCACCGAAGAGCTGCCCAGTATGGGGCCATATGGCAAGGAAAGCTCGGAAGAAGTTTTCTCTATTTTATGGAGCTGAAGGGGTGAGTACCAAGCAACGACTAAGCAGGATGTTGGGTGTACTGCCATGTCACTATTTCTGAGTAGTGTTCATGCAGTAATGGGAGCAGGCTCTAGCTGAAATATGAAAAGGGAGGGTGAAAAAGATGTGAGGTAAGAGAGTATGAAATGTCAGAACCATGAGAAGGTGTAGGCATTCAGTGCAAAGAGGTACAATATTGGAAGAGCAACACATGAAATTAATGTCTAAATGACATGTCTAAAATAGCATTTTGCAGCACATTTGGAGAAAGTACTTTTTTGAAGCTTGACTCTCCTTCCCAAATAACATAATTCTGTGCATGTTCTTCTGAACTCTTCTGCTACTGTTGTTGTTGTATTTAAACAGGGATCTCATATTCAGTGTGCTTTTATTGCACAGTATAGTTCACGGTAAACAATTAGGTATTTCAAACACTAAACTTAGTTAAATTAGGCATTTCAAATAGTAAAATGGAGAAAAAAGCAGAGGGAACAAGAGTGTGATAATCACTTAATTTTAAAAGATGTAAATGTGTTCACTTACGATTGACTGATCAGTCAAAGACACATAAAAGAGTATCATTCAGAAACCCTGCTTTGTCCATGGATATGGCTTCTCTTTATGTGAAGAACATGCTTTGGTTTCTTTCCTTTGGAACTGTTGCCCAGGCTGTGTATGTGTGTTGCTCAGAAAGGAAAAGTCATCTCTTTGTGAGAGACATGTGCCTTGCCCCACATCAATGCCTTTTGTGCAGGCAGGTACCTGTTGTGATTGCCTGGGGCATCTGGGGAAGTTTTATGCATCTAGTGCATATTGCAGAGTTCTATGAAAGGGGAAGGAAAAAAAAAAAGTAAAAAGTAAGGAAATATTTATTTCCTTTTGTGTTCTTCAAATATAAGGGGAAACAGAAATACAGCATGTTTTCAGGGTGTTCTGCTGAAATCCTGGAAACAAAAGAGTAAACTTGACTGGGATCCCCATCCCACATGTTGGATCTTTAAATGGAGAGGTGCTGAACTGAAGGAGGACATGGGGGTTTCATATGAGGTAGGAGGAGCTTTATTGGCTTTTAGGGAGCCTGTCACTGACTGGGCTGTGCAGCATATGAGATGTGATGTAGGCCAGAATACAGAGGATGTGTGTGAAGGATTGCACCATAATTTATGAAGTGTAAAAAATATTGCCTGCTTGAGAAACCGGAGGGATTTCTTGTAATAGGAGGCGTGTGGCAGGCTGTTCAGGGACATATGAAAGGAGGAGTTAAGGTTCTTACAGAATCATAGAATATCCCGAGTTGGAAGGGACCCATAGGGATCAAGTCCAACTCCTTGCAGTGCACAGGTCTACCCAAAAGAGGTCTTGCTCTGTACATCAGCTTGAGCTGTGCAGAAATTGTCCATTGTGTGTGTTCTACCATCCTGCCTTTTGGGGAGTGGAAGGTACCTGCAAGAGTTAATGTTTCCTGAGATTTCTCTCTTTCTGGTATACTGAGATATGCAGAAGGCTTTTTTTTTTTTTTTTTTTTTTTTTTTCTCTCTCCAGAATGAAATGCTTGATCTCTAACCTCAACCCTGAAGAGCAGTTGAGGGGAGATAGGGAGATAGGGGAAGGCAGAACGCTTTGGCTCAGTACCATTTGGGCTGTCTGAATTCATCAGCTTGGGAGCCACTAGAAATGCCTCAGGCTGTATACCTCCTCCTGCACCCAACTTGGGAGAATCTCTTACCACTACTGCATGCATTAGCCTTCATTAATACAATTAGCATAATAGTGATTAGGATTCATTATTCCCTACCAAAAGATAAAGCTAGTAAGACATATCTCAGAATCAAATTCCTTAGCTCCTTGTCTTGGGATTGCTTTATTTTGGAGTTGTTTGCCTCTTTATATCCTTCCATCTCCTAGAAAAAAGAAAGCCACTTAATTGTAAAACTGTTTAGGTCAAAGAGATGCACTGAGATGATCTTTCACGCATGCTAAATAGGTGAATTGATCTATGGGACCCACACAGCTCAGACAGTCACTCAACAGTAGAAACTGCGAACTTCATCTTCTTCAAGCACAAAAGCTACTTAGTTTCCCCATGTGGAAGACTTTTTATAATAGCAATAAGACAACTCTAGAGAGAACCATCTAATATTAACTCCAGGGAGTAATCATCTAATCACAATCTGGGGGTGATTTGAAGCACTCATCTGGACCAAATGCTTCACAACACCCCAGGAGTGGTTTTATTGCATGATAGCAGTACCCCATTGAGCCTTATTGCTTAATTAAAAACAAATTCCCAAGTAATTTTTTTGCCTTTCCATAAAAACACAGTAGTACATAGCATGTATAAAACATCCATTAAATGATGGTAGATGCAAATTTACATTGTGAGATACAATCCGTTTCTTTACCACTTGGGGTTGAAGTTAAATGTAAAACCATTTCCTATAATCTGTGCACTGCTGTGTTTAGAGAGGAATAAATATGGGAAGGAGAGGTTCATTGTAGGATGCCTTGTTTTTATTAAGTGATATGTTTGGTCTCTTTACAAAGCCGTTTGACTCCCTGTCCATCTTACAAACACAATAGTCTATCATCAGTGTGGCCTTTTCTGCTACTTCCTGAAGATTTCCTTGGCTTGCTGTCCTGTTTCAATGGCGATCTTCAAGAGGAATGCTGTGTTTTTGTCTGGGGTTTCCACTTCTCTCTGGGCAGAGAAGAAAAACAGTGCAGGTGATGTAATTGGAATACGTCTAGTATACGGTACAGATGCTGCTCGGTGTCCTTCATGGGTTTTGTAGAGCAATGCAGATAAAGCCCAGTAGACACACAATACAGCCACTTTTGGTGGCTTTGCTGCACAGCTGAACTCTGCCTGCACCAGTTGCGTGGCTGAGATGTCTCAGCCTCCCACAGTTTGAGTGGATCTGCTGCAACAGCTGTAGCTGCTCAGCAACAGACACAGGTGGCAAAGGGGAAGACTAGGAAAGTCCTTTTTGTACATGCTGAGGGGTCCTAATCCTGCCTCAGGGTCCTAATCCACAGCTTTCCCTACACCTTTACAGAGTGCTTTCATAGCCCTGAAGTGATTCCCAAATGTCAGGTTCCTTAAGGATTTCAGGTGTTGTCCCTCTATTGTTGGCAGAGGAAGCAAATCCAAAGCTTTAAGTGATTGAGTGCTGGAGACATTGCTCCAAAATCCTGGCAACCACACCTCTACGGATTTTAGGCCACAGTACTGAAGTAAACGAGGGGAAAAGGGCCAGTATGACTTCTTCAGGTTAGTCACTCAGGGGTTCCTTTAATTGATTGGTGGAGATGTGCCTGCAAGTTCAATTTTTTGAAAAAAAAAAAAAAAAATAATAAAAAGCTGAGATTTAGTAATAACTATTACTCCAGTTGTCTGCATGCTGAAGCCTTCTTGTGGCACTCACAGTCTCCGGATGGAGGATGACAGATGTGTCAATCCTGCCTGCTGTGGGCTCCACTCAGTGCTGCACAAAGCCTTCTGTTTTTCTCCATCAGATGGTGGTTCACAGGGGCTGGTGGGAGCTAAAGCCGTGTGTGATGTGTGAGTACTGCTGACAGCAGGCCGCAGCATTCAGGATTCTTACTAAAGAGGCAGCAGGCTTTGTCCTGTATTTAGATTTCGGAGAAAAAAAAAAAAAAAAAAAAGGGTAAGTTTGTTTGTTTGTTTGGTGAACCACTTAGCTAGAATGTTTCGCTGATTCCATTTTTAACAGCCTGTTAGAGGGATGTTAGGTGTTACCGTGGACAATTTGTTAAAAATGGCTTGTGGCATTGTAGTAATGAAATGAACAAGAGTAAAACTAGCTGCTGCTCCTGCTGCCTAAGATTAGTAAGGGTGGTACATAGCATAATAAATCTGTCTATTTAAAACTCTTCTGTAGCAACCTGGGACGCTGCCAGGTCAGGAAAGGACATGAAAGGACCTGACTGTTCTTGAACAATAAACATTTTTACCTGAAAGATCTCTGCTGGCTTTATTAGAATCGCACAACTAGGAATGCCATTATCTTGCTTTGATGTGGCTCTCTAGAGCTGGCTGCTCGTACAGCTGACACAAAGCACATAGCCAACAAAGGGAAGTCCTAATGGGCTTTGATACCTTTAGTAAAGAGTTTCTCAACCCCTCAGCTGCATGTCATTTCATAAATGCTCATTTCATCTTACCCCATCTTGGAGATGGCTGTATGCAGCGAGGTGAGCACATGCCCTTAGCTAAGGGACAGGGTTCTGCAGCCTTGCTGCTGTCAGGCTTGCCCAGCCCTGTCACACTGGCTCAGCGCAGGGCTGCTGGGGCATTCAGCAATGCTTTTTGCCTGCTGCAGCAGGAGCGTGTCCGTAGGACAGTGCGGGGAGCTGCCCTGGAGCGGGCCTCAGGAGCGCAGTTGCAGCCGTCGTGGAGCTGCTCCCACTGCTTTTTTTGCAAGTAGGTCTTGAAGCAGGATATGGGTTTTATTGGCCTGCCTAACAGTGAGAAAAAACAACCATACCTTTGTGGCAGCTGGTCACGCTGGGCAGCTGCATGCTGCTGGGTGAGGAAAGGCATGTTGCTCAGCTGCAGGTCTCACTCTGAGTGACAGTAGCAATGCTGAAGTACAGACCTCGCCTATTTTCTCATCTGAGCATGTATTTTAAGCTTTAGGTATAATATGATGTTTATTCTGCGTCCTACGTTTATGTGGCCTTCAGCAAGATGAAGTGTTAAGGTTCTTACTTTGATGGTTCTGGGAGACGTATGGCTTCTAAGAATGCATCCCATGTGAGTGAAACGAAAGGTACGATGTTTTAGCAGTTGGAAATGCCTCTCTTAGTTTGGTTCTGTTTCCTGATTTCATTTTGGCACAAAAAATAATTTAGAAAACGTATTTGCAGAAAGTAAAATCACTTGTTATGGAAACCTCAGAGAAAGGCAGCTGACATAGGGTAAGGCATGCACCAGATTAGCTGTACACATAGGCATGGCAAAAAAGCAAGTTCACGTAGGGTAAGGGAGCAGTCCCTAGGCACTGTCTGCTTCACGGCTGTTTTTTTTTGTGTTAGAACAGAGGAAAAAAAATCACTTAAAACCTGTGAGCATCTGGCTCCATCTGCTGGTACAAAGCAAAATATATTGCTCTAAGCATAGAAAGAGGTGGGATTTCTATTTTATGCTAGCTGCAACAGAAAACAACAAAAAATAGTAATAAATGAACTGCCTGTGTGTCAGAACTGAGCCACAGGATGTTAACGGAGTTTTCTTGAAGGTACAAACCATTCTGCTGCCTAGGAAGAAAGCTTTATTTTTCTCATAAGCACATGGCCCAAAACTGGCATCTTCCAGAGCACAATATCCATCCTGCACGAAAAGGATGTTTGCTCAGGGTGTGGACTATACCAGCAAAGCTTGATGCCTCTGAAGGTGCTCATGTTGTCCCCTGCCATGCAGCTGTAGGAAACACTTTGTTTCCCACTCCCCCAAAATATCTTTGACAAAATATCTAGAATTCATGATACCTCTTCCTGAAAATGCTGGCTGGAGAGAAGGAGAGATGAACAGTTGAACAGTTCTTTGAGATAGACTGCCAGGAGTCAAAAGAAAATAAAGCTGTTTTAGCACTTCACCAAACAGTGATTGTTGTTACAGTGCGTATTGTATTGCGCATGCTTAATCGAGCTTGATTACTCAATCTGTTCACCTTAGGAACTCACTTTGTGTTAATTATGGAAGTAAGCCATTGCATGAAAACAGAAAATCTCAGGTTTTCTAAGGTATCCTAAAGAATTGACCCAGCTTTATATCTTTTTTTTTTTTTTTTTTAAATTGAAGTAGAAGCAAAGGAAATTATGTTGGTGCAGTGCTGCCAAAAGCTGTTTTTTCACAAGTCATTGCAAATAGGAGGCATTGCACCGTGAATGCAAAATAAAAAAATAAATGTCTTGTATTTTTCTTATTTCATTTCCATCATTTCCATATATGTATGTATGTGTTTTTTTTTTCTTTTTTTTTTTTTTCCCCTCTTGGAGATTGAGCCTAGATTATGGGGCCTCATAATCTTTGCATGAAGAATAGGTTTTCAATCCAAACTACTGCATGATAGAACTGTGGGAATGCAGGTGAGGGAGTATAAACGGAATGGCTTTGCTACTTCTTGCCCTTACTGTGCCACTCTACAGCTAACATGATTGGTGAGTTATTTGCATGCAGCACTCATCTGAGGGGACACCTGTTTGAAGATCTGCTTGGAAAGAACATGTTCATGTCAGTCCAGTCCTTGTATGGCAGGCAATCATTTCAAAAAATAAATCACCAAAGTGAGAACTAGCCAGGGTTTCTCATAATGGCCTCAGCAGAGAGGCTGAGTGAGAGGTAGAACTAATCTTTACTGTTCAGTGTCATACTTTGAAGCAGTACCAGGTGCCATACAGAGGGAAGCATGTGGTTCCTGAGGTTTCTTCTTGAAGCTGCCTACAATTCCCCCCCAGCACATACACAGTTAACTTTCAGCTTCATCCTGTTTCATTTCATTGGTGGTTCCAAAGTCTGACTTCTGGGGTTTGTGGTTCTCTCCGTATCCCAGGGATTATTCTAAAGAGATGCACTCACCTTTTTGAAAGATATCATAAGGGCAGCACCTCTTGCTGAAACTAACAGTAGATAAATACTACAAGCATCTTTTATTATAAGTTTCAAAACCACAACAAATCCTGCCTGGAGTATGTTTGATAAATCAGATCTTTTGTAGACATCTGGAGATTGTGTTTGCAAATCCCCAGCCAGCTTGTTTTGTAGTTATTGTTACCATAATTCAGGTTAATGTTGTTGCCATGTTTTACTTCCTAAAACACGTGGTGCTTTATGGCTGGGGGAGGAAGGAGAAGAAAAAAAAAAAAAAAAAGAAAAAGAAAAAAGGTGGCTGCCTTGGAACAGAAGTTCTTGTAAAAGCCTTCATGGAAGCTTCCTGTTTGGAGAAACAAATGTCAAATCAATTGTCCTAGCTCAGAACTACTGTTCTGAAAATGCAGCTGTGGAAAGAGATTACTTGGGTACTGTGGTGGCGAGTACGTAAGGGTCTAGACTGAGAAGTATGAAGCAACATAGACCAAAAATAACAAACAGAACAAGTAAACTTTTAGGTTTTCTTGCGAAGACTTGCTTAAAAAATACTAGATCCCAAGTGAGAATGTTCATGCCAAGTTTGAAATCTCATTTGATGTTTTATAACTGTTATAATCTGTGACATTATATATAACAGTTATAACTTTTTAATTAATTATATATAACTGTTTATATATAACTGTTTAATTATATATAACTGTTATAATCTGTAACCTTGCAAATAGGGTCTCATAACAGAAAGGGCGAGTCCCTTGACTATTACCTCACAAAAAAGGAGATGCTCCAATAGGTTACAGTTCTGAGACAAATTTGCAGGGCTGGTTTACGTCTGCGTAATACTACTCAAAAGGACCTAAGCCGAGCACTTCACGTTGTTTGAAGGTATTTGTAGGTACGTGATCAGCTGTACACAGCTGTTCCAGTAATGTTAGCCTTTAAGTATAACAAGCACAATCCAACAAATCCTTTATCCACTGAAATGTTGTTGCGGGGAGGGGCATGGAGATAAGACACAGATTCAAGAAAGTAAAGAAGAGCTTATTTTCCTTTTTGTCTCTCCTTATTCTTCTGCATTTATATGCAGAAGAAATGGAAGCTCCCAAGGAGCCCAGGCTGCAGAAAGATTCCACGTGCCAGTGCTCTTTTTCCTCTCATTATCATACGCTTGCTATCAAACTCTAATTTTTGAAATAAAAAACCTGCAGGATTCTTTATTGGCACTATTAAACCTTCAATCTTCATTATTTAGGATGGCTACTTACCTTTTACTCAATGAAGTCATAATGCAACTGCTCCTATAAAAACTATTGAAATGGCTACTGTGGCAGCAAGTAGATTTTCCTTCGTGTAAAATAATCCTCTGTGAATGAGACATAACTATCATTTACATTAATTAGGCAGCCATATAATGGGGTGTTCAATAGCTATTACATCATTTAAATTCTTCAGTGAGCACCTCAGCCACCCAAGAACTATCCAGCTGAACATTTTTAAGTCCATAATTTTGAAATAATCCTTTAGAGGAAGAATATGCATGGCAGAGTGTTGCAGACAATTTCACACACAAAAAAAGAATAATTTGGATTTATGGGGTTATTTTAACATTTCCAGGAGGTGCGCAATCCTATTTTTCTCTGCCCCCCAAAATAACAAAGCTATTAAGTGGAATCAGTATGGGGGCTGATACCGTGTGTACACCAGAAGCTGGTCACGGAGCTTGTATTCAGAGGTCTTCCCTGACAGCTGGATGCACGTAAACACTGAGCAAGTTTCCTTAAACACTCTGTTATAAGCCTGGGGCCCTCGCCTGCATCGCGCAGCTGGGAAGCTGACTCAGACAAATGAGTGCCATCCTGCTGGTGGTTTGGTTTTTCAGCTTCTGCCTTTAACAAGCATGGGAGGTCTTCAGCATTTGCATTCAATTTTGATTGTTGCTTTAAAATTTGTGAGCTCAAAGCAAACTCCTTTGGCATTTCTGGTAATATCATACTTGCCAGGAACTATTTTAATGGATGTTCTAACTTTATTATTATATATTTTCACATATTTTAAGATCTGAGTCACAGTCAAAAGTTTGCACACATCATAAAGCCAGGAGCTTGTTCTGAGAGCTGAAAGAAACGAGGCTGAATTTATTAACTAATATGGCAGGAAGAGCTTTGTATTAATAGGCCTGTACTGCAAATCTTTAATGTGCTGTTCAGCTGCCTATAGAAGATGATGGTTATGAGGAGAACTGTCAGTATCTGAAATGACAAATAGCATGTTTTAAATCAGTTTTGCTGGGCAAGAGTTAGGTCCTATGGGAATAGCTCCAAATGGAATGAAAAAAAAATCTTAAATTGTTGTCTCAGGTTGTGACTTTTCATTCAGAAACCTGGTTCAAAACTGTCAGTCATGTTCCTTTGGTCAATTGTATACGGGATTTTTTCTCTGCTTAATGGTTATAAGGTACTGTACCTAATCTGACTGATATAGTAGCGAGTAGCAGAGCCTCTTGGTGGGGATAGCTCATAATTCAGTGTTAAATGTTGCTGGGACCTCTCTAGTTTTCCACAATCCCCATCTCCATGCAGACTGTAGAGAGCTAGGTGTCAGAAACCACCTGTAGGTAGAGCACTAGGTTCCCTTGGTTCCGCAGCCCAGGTTTGTATTTGCCAGATGCAAATGCTCCTCCCAGCAGCAGTGGATGCGTGATCCTCTGTTTTTCACATTTGAATGTTAATTTAATTAAACTAGTACACTGAGAGAGACTTCTGTCTTACCAGAACACTACATATTCATCAAACACTGTGGGAGATGTAATTCAGAATAGAAATGACAGAATTAACAATGGGGAATGTGAGGCAAAGGTGGGTCAAACCTCTGTGAAATTACATGGGACTGGTCACTGTTGCCACGTCATCTGGAATCATACTTCTTAATCTGGTACACAGGACCACGGTCTGGTGAATGCTGACGTACAAAAAGCTTTGTAAATCCAGTTTTTCTTTCTGTTTAAGGTGGGTGTTTGTTATATCGGTCAACTAATGTACTGTACTCACCAAGGCCCCCCATGCTAACTTGCTGACTTTGGGTGCAAGAAGCAATACAGCTGGGATGAGGAACAGCTGATGGAGGTTAGTCATCCAGAGTACTCAGGTGTTTGCTGTATCAAGAGACCTTGCTTGGAGTTTGTTGCCAAGGGGACCAATTGTTGGACATGTGCTTCAGCTGCAGTGTTGTAGAAGGCTGGCCAGAAAGAGCTGCTTCTGGCTGGTGGGACCCTCCTTTTGTGCCGGTCCTCCTGAGATCTCTCCTGGAGTGTAGGCTGAAGAAGGCTGTGGGAATATTGGTGCCAAAAAGGAGAATTCATGGGCTGCTGAAACCTCGTACTTGCATTGCCTACAGTAAGATCATTGCAGAAGCAGGGAGAGCTTAATTTCAGAAATGTTAATGTGGGCTGCGGGAGGGGTACAAATAGCAGCTGCTAGGAGTTATCCATCCAGCGGTCTTCAGGGTGGAAGTGTGAGAGAATGCAGTAGGAATAATAAGGCAGCTGAAACTTTTTGTTAGTTAGATGACCTACCTCTGTCTTTTTAGACTTGTAGATGGGGGATGGATGTGTGTAACTGCTCTGGTAATGGGCTAAGGAATTGGCCTGTTCAGGTAAAAGCAGTGCCGCTGCTCTTTTTGAGAAGACACCGTGCCTGCTTTCTGAAAATATGCTGCTGATGCAGAGGAGCAAGCAGTTGTTTCAGGTGAATGGCTCTCACAGCACAGTGGGTCATAGCTGCTTTTTAAGGGAATTTTAAAAGGTGTGGAAGGAGGTATGGAAAAATATGAATTTGGTTATGTGAAATAAGGAAGTATAAAAAATATGAAAGAAAGTATAAAAACACTTCGGATAGCAAATTCTAGGATGTGACTTAACTTTAAGTATTTCCTACAGTGAATTATTTTGGGGTTTGAGACAGAGCTTGGGTTTGTTTTCCCCTTTCCAGTTTAAATGTTCAAAATGCAGTAAGTGGATAGTTTAACCTAGTTTTATACCACAACCGGTGATGTAATCTGAACTGAAACGGTTGTATGAATATGTGTATCTTTATTATACACATGTAGTAATATGAGAGCAGAAACGTGTGAGTAAGGTAGTTTGACAGTGTATTTGTTCATGGTTGTTGATTATTCCCCAGTTAGCTTTTTCTCTGGAGAGTCTGGGTATAAAAATCATTAAGAAAAATGTGTCCCTGCTGCATGCAATTCTGAGTTCAGTGTAAGAAGGAAGGGGTATGTTAGAGACCGCTGTGATTAGTTCCCCAGTTTGCTAGTATTAAATCCATTAAGTATTTACTGTCTCAGCTAATGAGGAGATGGGGGAATGGTTGTGAATCAGCAGGGGAAGAATGGCAAGCAGTCATTTTTGCGTTACCAGTTTCCAAGAAAGGTCCTTCACAAGCAACAGGGAGCTTACTGCGTTCTAGTGAGGGATGAACCTGGAGACAGCAGATACGAGTTTGGTTTGAGCAGCCTGTGGGTAGACAGCAATACCAGTGGTGTACAGGAGAGATTTAGCATAAGTAAGTGATTTGTGGGGGCTGTTTCGAACACCTCACTGAGTCATTACGGAAGGGCCTCTTCAGGTGATTTACCAACTGCAGTAAAGGTGTCTTGAATGCTTTGGCTGCTCAGATCTCTTGTTAGTCTTCATTTGTCATCTGTCTTTATGCGCTACGAGCATGCGATTACCTTGAGGAGACCTTTGAACATCTCTTCAGTACTCTTCACTGTAAATAATGAATACCTGGCTGTTATTTATCAAAAGGGACCGCTAAGCAGCATTTGTCTTCTGGTCACTGAAGTAGTTTAACAAATGGCAATGGTAGTAGCTAGGGGATGTTACATCCTATTCATCTGCGTGTCCGTACGGCAGGGTATGGTATGTCCTTAGGCACGATGTTTCATTGTGCTGCAAATTCCAATTTGTATGGCATCTCCATTAATTATGTCTATTCAAGACATCCATTAATGGTCTTTCCTGTTAATTAACAGGACTATGCCAATAAAATTCTATTAGTTTCCCCCTATTAATTTAATATTATAGGCATTTAACAGATGTCTTAATTGGATGTTACACTGATAGCTGTAAGCAAAATTAAAACTAGGTCATTGTCCTGCAAGGGAAGTTTCTACTCTGATTTATGATTTCTAGCACTTCATTTTTCCTTCTGGATTCTTGTAGGAAACTAATGGATTTCAGCAAACTTAGACCCAAGATATTACTCTCCCTTTTATACATTACTCTAACAACTTCAAAACACCTTGATTTTGCTTCACAGATATTAACTGTAAAAAGCTTCTAGCCTTTGTCACTTTTGAATGTTGTGTTTTCAAAAGCTTTTTCAGCATCTCTCCTAGTTTTCCTTTAGTGTGAAATGACTTATTTTTTCAGTCAATAAATGTATGAAGTAGTTGGAATGGAAATAAAGGGGTTAAAGTCCTGAATTCAGAGGGGGTAGAGGAGGACTGTCTTCTTGTAAACGGATATTGAATAACAGCATAGGCAAACTGATTGGGGTCTGGGTCAGCGATGCTTAGGCTGATCTGTCTCAGCAATCCTCCCTGGGAGAGGCAGCTCTTGTAACCCAAATGAGGGCTGACTGGCTTGGTCAGTTCTCATGGGTCTGCTAAATGGCTCGTGTGCATTGCAGTGCTGCTGTAAGAGCACCACTTCTCTGCTTGAGCTATGCTCCTAATGCTGGTACCAGGCTTCACTGTGCAGTGTATGTGAGAACAGCTACCTTCTTAAAGCTTTCCTAGTTGGCTACAAACACTGGAATGGTGGCAGGGAAGAGTTCTTCATAATTATGGAAGTGAATTTACAAATGAAACTAAAAAAAATCTGAAAGCTTTAAGTGTAAATATCATTTTTTTAAAGTGATCTAAATACAGGGATTGTTTATCTCCCAGACAAGTCAAACCTGACTAACAGATGTGATTTGGAGGGACTGAATTGGACTTCAAAACAGTCATCTGGGATTCCAGAAAGGATGCTGGGAAGTACTGAGTAAAAAACAGGGTATGAAAAACAGAGATAAAGGGGTTGAGGACACTTCTAATGACTTGGATGTAATTTAAGTACCAAGTAATTCTCTACTTGAAACACAGAACTACTTAAGTCTGATAACTTCTATGGTAATGCTCAACTTAATGCTCAGCTAAGAGCCTGTTAATTTTAAACACCTCATGGTCCAGAACCTAGCTGACTGTTTTGGAATTCTGAATTACCATGTAAGCTCAAAAGACAGCTTTAATATTTATATTCCTCCATTTAGAAAACTCTTAAAATAGCACAAATAATTGCAGACTAACATAAGTGGTTTTACTGACCTTGGTATTTATTAGTCATAGTATAATACTAATAATACTGAACTAATAATACTTGCATTATTAATATTTAATGCAAGTTAAATACTGAGGCATCCCCTAGGGTTTAGGGGTAGAAAACAATCCAGAGATGTTTCTTGATGCTCTTAAAATGAATTCTGCACTATGCTGTCAGGAAAAGATACCTTTTGCAGTACAAACACCTTTGCTGCTGACATGCAGAAGACCTTTTCCCTAATGCTCGCATTAAAAGGTTTTTCAGAATAGCATATATGGAGCATGAACTACTCATCTGCTTAGTACTTGGCTTTGGCTAAATGCAATTTAGAATTTAACTATGAAAGCTAGACAAACTGCTATAGCCAGTCTGTATGCTTAAATTTTTCACTTATGTACCACTTACCTACAACACTATTAACCACTGAACAGAGATACTTGAGGTAAAACCTATCTGCATATTCTTGTACTAGGCAAAGATGTTGATGTTCACCCAGGAGCAATGGTTATAGAAAAGCAGTTTTCTTCAGCTTCTGTCTCCTTATATGGAGAAAATAGCAGATCTCGCCCAGTTTATACTGTAACAGTAACATATCAAAGTTCAAAGAAAATCTTCATTGCAAATATATGATTAATAAACTAAAACAGAAGCCAGGTAATCAGTACTAAATTTAATAAAAGGCAGAATGTTACATACATACAAATAATGCAACTAAACTCCAACAGCCTGACAGACTGCTTTCAAGGCAACAGAAGCTAGTCTTCAGTATGAAGAAATGCTCTAGAAAACCTTCAAAGAGCTAATTCCATTTTCAGTTTGCCAGAACACCTGGTTCTCAAACTGCAGGAAAACAGTAGGCATTTTTATTAAATATACTTCTGATCTGCTATGAAGTCATAGGTCAATAGTTCCTTTCAGCTTGAACTTCTTTGCAGATCGCTCACTTGCTCTGAGCTGGAACTTGCTTCCGTAGATGTAGGAAATGAATCCATCAATCTCCAAGCTAAATACATTGTTAAGTTTGGGAACAACTGAAAATGCAAAAGGAAATAAATTAGTGAAAAAGGACTAAAATCCCTGTTCAAAACAGATATACCACAGGATATTATTCACACATGGCCTTCAGGTTTGCCACAATTCAAGTTTATGCTTTATTAAGAGAAAAACATAACCTAAACCTCTATCTTAAATGGCAGTTAACTGAAAGTTAGTCCTCTTTTACAAGCATGCAGTAAGTGTTGCAGAGAACATCAAGTAAATCAGATGAATACACCACATGCATATTAGGTTCACTGGAAAGGTTTTCTCTTGCTCACTTCTACTGAATACTTTTGGTAAGATACTGGGCTTTTACATTGTTGGTAAAAACACTGACTTCTGCTACTATGCAAAGAACTCAAAGGACTGATACAGAACAGAGCACTACCACACATTTGCTCAGAAGCAGTATGAATTTAAGAAATTTTGGTTATTCAAATTGTAAGAAGCACTGAAAAAAACTCTAGTATACCTTTTAATTTGTCATCTTCAGTGATAATTTTGAAGACATGTTTAAATTCCTGTAGAATGATTCCTGTTATCCCAACATAAGAGGGACACTTTGATTTTGTGACTGAAGGAACAAGAATACACATGCATTAGAAAAACTCAGCTGCAGTTTGTCTGCTGTTCTACAGTTGTCTCATGATTTCAAAAGCTCGTTGTAATATTCTGAAACAATGCAGTTATAACTGGTAGAACTCAATTTTCTTTGCAATCAGGTTTTCAAAAGTAGTTAAAAGTTAAGTGGAATTAGTTAATGGAGAAAGCATTAATCACAGTAACAACTATGTGATTCTAGACTTGATGCCAGAAGAATTTAAAAATAAGCATCTGAAATATAGGACAGCCTACTGAACTTCAGTTTTTTGGAAAAAAAACAACACAATCAGAATACCTGTAACAATAGCTCCATGGAGATCAGCTTTTAGCAGTTTGGCCTGAACCATCTGTGGTTGCCTTGGAGAAGAGGGTGGGATCAGAGAAGGGAAGAAAAATATATGGAGAACAGTAGGTTTACAGAGTGTGATTGTGACTACTGAAATCACTGTCAGTCAAAACTCATTTTACAGGTTTATCTACACTCTTTTTATAAATCTGATGCTTCAAGAAGTAAATCAGTAAACCTGAAAATAATTACTAATCAAACCCACTAATTTTAATATATCTCAACTTACGTATCTGGTTTAAGTCCATAACATAGGTCTCTGATATACTGTTTCCACAGTTCATGCAGTGGTAAAAAGATTGCATATCTGCAGTTAAAAGGCAAAAGTTATTATACAAAACTTAATTATCAAAAAATCTGTTGCTTGATTACTGAAATCGATGTTAGTCTTAACTCTTTAAATATAGGTGAGCTATATGATCTGCTCTAATACCTTGCATGGGAAGTAGGCCACTCTAACTAACAGGTTTGTTTTTATGAAAACAAACTAAATAGCCTCCTATCAACCCAAAACAGTGACACATTAAGATTTCTACTCCCCTACCTCCCTCCTTACTTCATCTTACAAACAAGGACTTGATTCAACATGTATTAAGTTGAGAAACTTGATACAAAATTTTGGTCAGAGTTTAACTTTTAAAAACAGAAATCCAAGGCAAAATTGTATTTGGTTTTGATTTCTTGTATTTGGGTACACAAGAGGAAAGAGAACCCAGTAACAAGTTTCTATATGTTCAGCCAAAGTAGCTGCTCTTTTAATAAGTTAATTGCCACAGAGGAACAGACTGACTGTATGTCCTGAGGAGTGAGTAGCCACATATGTGTTCCTGGTTTATACTTCTTTAATGAACTGCTCACACAAAGAAAGTATTTTAGATCTTACCTCTGCTGTTCAGGTTCGATTTCAAAAAGACGCATTTCTCGCCTCTGCTTGGCAGTAAGACTTTTAGTTTTCTTCCTCTTTTGCTTTTTTCTTTTTTTGGCATAATGCTCCAGAATTACAGCTTTCCGAGATAACACATCCTGGATGGCTTCATCTTTCATTTTTGGCATGCTACGCTTCAGGAAAGCACTTACAAAGGCTTTGGCCTCTTCTGACCTCTGAGGCTGAAGACATTTTGACAAGGCACTTTACAACCTTAGAGTTAATGAAACTAAAACAGCTGCAGCGGCCTGCTAGCCTCACCGGTGACTAAGCCGCCCAGTAATCCCCCGAGAGCAGCACTAACCTACCTCACGTGCTGAAGCCCCACCTGGCCGCCAGGCGGCCAAGCACAACACGCCCCGGGCTTTCCCCCCTCTACCCCCGCGTCCACACCTCGGGGAGCCTCCGGAAACGACCCCGACGCTCCCCGGCGGCCCCCAGCCCCTTAGCCCCCGCCGGGTGCCCGGGGCCGGCGGTACCTGCAGGCATAGCTCCTCCGTCGCCTGGCGAGGCGGCCCGCCGTACAGCGCACCTGCACAGGGCACAGAGCGGGGCCGTCAGCCGTACGCGCCCCTGCACAGGGCACGCCAGCGGGGACCGGCGGCCCTCAGGGGGCCCCGGGCCCCGCTCCCCCCCGCCCCGCTCACCCTCCATGGCGGCGGCGCCGGGCGCGGGCTGCTGACGCGCCCGCGCGTGCGCAGAGGCCGCGGGCTCAGTGCCTGCCCGCCGCCGCTTTTACCCGCCGGGCGGCCTCCGGGGTGCGCATGCGCGGTGCTGCACCCGCCCGCCTCCCGAGGGGCTGTGAGGGGTTGTGGCGGTCCGCCGGCGGGGGTTGGGCCGCTGCCGTGCTTCGTTAGCGGGGTGATTAAAAATAACATTGAAGACACTATAACTTGGCTAATTAGTTTCACAAATTCTTACCGCAATGCGGTAATTGTGCCAGAGCTATTTTCTCGGGACAGAGAGAAAATACGGGCAGGTAGTGATAGGACAAGGGAGACCAGCTTGACACGGGG
>NC_048903.1:8343193-8370097 GCF_011077185.1 Oxyura jamaicensis | reverse complement strand
GGGGGGGGGTGGGTTTGGGTGCGGTGTGTGTGAGGAGACGAACTGCCAGCAGCATGGCAAGGGCGCTTGGTAGGCGGGACTCCGGTCCTTGGTCTCTGGCATTGCCAGGAGTCTGCCCTGCAAGGTCATACTGGGCAAAAGGAAAGGCAACTCAAAACTTTGTGAGCAAACAGAAGTTAAAAAAAATAGCAGTTAATAGAATCTGCTTGCTAAAAAGTTTTTTTTTTTTTTTTATAGAGAGGTTTTACTACTTGGCATATCAAAAGAAATACCATATTGCTACCCCACTGCTGGCTAAGGTGGCAGATCCTAGCCTTACCCTCAGATTTCAGCGGCCATCCCGCTAGAGGTGATACAGACTTCCTACACCTGGGAAAGCCGTGCTGCATATGCCATTGTTTCTGGAGTACACAGCTGCTGGAGCTTGGTTTCTGCAGAAGTAAGGGTCCCACAGAGCTCCATGCACCTTGTAAATCACAAACCAGGAGGGCAGTCATCTCTAAGAGCAAAATAAAATAATAAAAAGAACACAAAACGAAGTAACGTTGCTTATCACAGTGATGAGGTCCTGCAAAGGAGGAAGCTGTGGCCAGGGTAGATTGTTAGATTAGCCATTTAGATTAAAGCAGATAGGAAACATTTAATTGCATTAATTTATGTTAGGCTTTTGAATAGCTACATTACTACTGTTACAGCAGAGATCAAGGTGCAAAATGAACATTATTTCTAACCAGAGTCAAAGATTTATATTCAAAAGACAAGGAAGATGCTACCTGCTGTGAGGTTTGCCTCTTCTGCCCCTGTTGCTGCCTCTCTACTCTTGGGATAAGACATGTCTTGCTCTTGGTACAACACAGAGGTGCTTTGAAACCAGTGCAGCAAATTCCTTTTCCTTGCCAGCTGAATTCCAGCTCGTGCTGCCCTCTGCTCAGACGCATTGGTTCTCCAAATAAATAAAGTGTTTATATTCCTGTCACGGGGTGGGTATTGGCTTAGCACATAATGAAGCACTGCTTGGTAAAGGAGACGTACAGAGCGAGTTACTGAGCCAGAGTATAGGAAATACGACAATTTGTTGAGTGCTGCTGTGGAGCACAAAGGCACTGAAGTGATACCTAACGGGAAATGAAATTGTAGATATGTGTGTGTGTTTGTAAAGAAAAAAGGGCCAGCCTCTTCAGAGTATTAAGTATGAGCACCGATTGGTGTGTATCAGAGACCTCCTGGCAGTTAAGGACATTGCCGCAGCAAACAGATCTCTTGATTTTACAAAGCTGTGACTCCTTGAGTTGTCATTGCTATTAAGAAAAGATCAATTTTCATGAATGGAGTACCAGGATGAGCACTATGGGTCTTCAGGGCCGTATGAGTGCTCCTTCACTGGATTTATGCTGCAATTCCTGAGGCACTTAAGGGATTAATAGTCAAATCAGTGTTGGCGATGCTGGTGTTGTAAATCCAATGATCCAGGCTAAACTGGTGCCTGGGGAAGCCAGTCTCTTCCAACAGCTCTATGTCTTCATTTCCCAATTTATCTTCAGATACAATAGCTGAGGGAGCGAGATCAGTGCATTAGTAAGTGTTCCAGGAAAATATGTGGAAACAGTGGAAATATGCGAACAAAAGAGCAAACAAAATAATTATAATGCATGTTTCTGAATGTGCACTATCAGCTACTCCACCTGTCTTAGTGTCTTAGACCTTTGAATCTTTTTACTTCTTCAAGTAAATCAGCGTGAAAGCATGATATAGGTTTATGGTGATATAAACCCCTAATGTATATTATTTATTCCAAGTTACAGGTGCCAACACTGGCAGTTCTTACTCCATTAAATCTATGTTTGGCATTATTTATTGTTCTCTAAATATATATTTGTAAAAACCCAACACTGAACCACTATACGTGTGTACAGTAGGGGTCTATATTGCTTTAGCTGTCGGTATTGCTGGGTTATGGTGTGTGATGGGAAAAGAATGTATGCAGGCCAAGTCAGGTCACAGCAGTGTCCTGGGGGAGTGTCAGAGTGAATGCTGGATCAATGATAGAAAGTGCTTTATAGTCACAGTCACAGAAAGCTAGAACTTCAGGTAGCCAAAGACTTACTTATGGTGAAAGTGAATTCCTTCAAAATCCTCCTTCCACAGATAAATCTACTATAATGTAAAATAAGATATTTGTATGACATAAGAATAGAAGATCAGAGTTTTTTTTTTTTTGTTTGTTTGTTTGTTTTTAAAGAGTTATCATGAGCCGAAGCTGGAGATGAGCACAGGTGGACTGATGTGTGTAAAAAGTGACTGGGCTATAATCACTGTTACACTTTTGCTGATTGCAGGTGATACAAGAAATAGATACTGTAATTCTCTAAAAGACTGTCTCAGCAAGCATTTGAGCTCTCAAGATCAATATAGTTTATTTCTCTTGGCCAAATAGTATTAGCAGTTGAATTTGGTCCCCAGGGACAGCTGTACTAGCGAAAATAATTTCCATTTCAAATGCTCTGATCTGATTTCCTCCATCTGAATATCAGGCAGCTACCGTAACTTCCCCACCATGTGCTGAAGCAGTGTGCAGCTGGCCCAGGTACCACGGCAGTTCCACCACCGCCACCTGCTTCTCACTGTCCTTTCTCCACCACCTTTTCCTTGTCCTGCTGACGGCTCCTTTCAGCCTGGCCCGGATCAGCCCCATGCCAGCATTTCAGGCTGTGGAAAAGGCGGTGCCTGGGGAATGGGGGGTACAGGCACACTAAGAATTGCTGTTCAGACAGTTGGGTAAACAGAGTATTTAGTATACACTGTATAGTGTATACTATAGTGTACTATAGTTTAGTATAAACTGTAGGTTTACTGGGGGGAGTTTGTAATGTTTATGTGTGGAAGCCCAAACTCTTGCATTATAGATTTATTTGATGAATTTCAGATGGCTGGGTTTGGTTTAAGAGTGTAATCTTATGATATACCTTCTGGTTCCACAAGTGTCCCTTTTCAATGTGTTTTTCAGTAAGTTTTCTGCTTTATCAATTTGTCTCACTCGTTGATTAGGATGAGGTAAGTCCCCCCGACCCGACAAACTATTCACGCTGACTGAAGGGTCATTTCTGTCTTAAAATCCCAGCTCCTTGTCCTCTCAAATTGCAGATGTCACTTAAGCGTGAATAAGAAAGTCTGGCTTTGCTGTGCATGAAGAAACCCAATCCAAATATATCTTAATGGGTCAGAAATTGGGGAGGACACAAAATAACCCCCAATTTTTAATGATTTAAAAAGGTTTTTAATGATTTAAAAATGGTTTTTAATGATTTAAAAAGCTGGGCTTTAAAATGCAGGCAAAGAAAGAAGCCAGCTCTTTGGGAGTCCCCGCTGGTGCCTGCCTCACTAGGGGGCAGCGCAGGACAAGGATTGGGGAGCCTGCCCCGGCTGCTTGCGTTGGGGCATCTCTCTACATGTTGCTGCAATCCAACTAACGGTTTGAAGTTAAAAAAGAAAAAAAAAAAAAGAAAAAAAAAAAGAAAAAAAGGTTAAATATTGTTTCATATTTTGGACGAAATTTACCAATTTGCATCTTCTTTTAGCATACAGGGTCCGTGTTCTCACATACCCCAACTTCTTTTACATTATTGTAGATTTATCTGTGGAAGGATTTTGAAGGAATTCAGTTTCACCGTAAGTAAAGTGATTTTTTTGTTCAACACCAACGTATTTTTAACATCAAAATAATTATCTATATCCTTCTTAATATATATATATGTATATTAAAAGAATGAGTGAAACTAGAATGCCTGGGGATAACTACTGCAGAAGTATCATTGCCCAGCCTCACAGAATGCTAAAAAATCACCACTTGTTCCCCAAAACATGAAGAGTCAGTAAGCTGAGATTTTGGCAACTGATACCAGGTTTCCCTGCATGCTGAGATCACGTATGGTTCAAAACACATCAGTATGACGGACGCCACTGTACACGGGAACAGCTTGTATTTACTAATTAATAGCAGCATTCTGCACCCATGTATTAATCTGTGACAGTCTGTCTTAGAGGCATTATTTTTGCTGTTTCTCGGGTTTCATCATTTAATATTTTAAAGCATAGTGAACATTGGCCTACATTGAGATAGAGTTGTATGATGCAAAAGGGGTATTAAAAATGATAAACTATAACATTGTAATAGTTGTTGGAGTTACAGCAGATTGAATTGTTTAATGTGGCATTTTGTTTGGTTTTGGTTAAACTATATTAAATTAACATAATTAAAAATTTAAAAGAATACAAATAAAAAGGTTTCAAGCACCAAAAAAGTCTATTATGCTGGATGTTTCATCAAAGAAAAATGTAGACTTTTTTCCTAGGAAATGGTTGTCCAGTTCTGGAAGCCTGTTTGATACGGTTTGGTGGGTCAACTTTGCAGTCCCCCCATGGAATACAAGTTTTGGCCATACCTGTGTCACTGCAGACCACGTCACTATTTGTAGAGTGCAAAAGAGACCCAGTAACCTGAAGAGCGCGGCGCGGCAGTGCCATGGGTGCAGCGGGGTGCGTCGCCCGCCTGCCACAGGCAGTGCCAGGCCGACCTTGGGGTTAAAGGACAGCTGGCAGTGAGCACCTCAAGGCGGAGTTTTAGACCTGGTGTGACTCAGGGTCTGTGAGGCGAGGCAGTTTTGGCTAGGCCTAAGGAGATAGGCAGGAAGCGGCATTGTTTGTGCAAGGCTTGTGGTAAAGTAACATGTTTCACAGAAACATCACGGGAAGGCCCTGCTCCTTTCCAATCCTTTCCAATTTCCGATTAGTCTGTCAGGAGTGAGCCATTCTTTTTAATAACACAAGTCGGCTTGTGCTATCCTTGGCTGAGGTGCATTTCTAAGGCCACACTGATGAAGGTGTCGAGTGCTGGGTCACCGCCTGGCTTTAGGTCCCCCCAGTTTGACCGCGTCTGTCACAGTGTGCCCGTTCACGCTGAGCCCTGCCCGTTTTACCTGTGTGTCTCCAGGGATTCAGGTAGTGAGGCCCAGAGAAAAGGAAGTGAAAAGTATTTGTCTGTTGAAACTGGGCTCAACAAGACTAACAGATTGACTGCCACTGCAGGCTAGAGCTTTATGAGAGGTGGTCAGGGTGGCAGCTGCTAGCGTGGCCCTAATGGTGGGGCTTTGGTCTACTGATATGTAATCTGACTTCTTCCGAACTGCAGCTGTGGGATGGGGCAGTGAGGGGTTAATGCTGCTGTACTGCTTTGATAACTGAAGAAAAACCAGAAACCTCTGTTTGTTTGAGTTCAGTGCTTTAGTAAGTACCTTTAAAAAAAATACAGCCGCATGGAACAGAAAATATTTTGTCCATCTCTTCAGCAGAAATCTGATAAACCATGGAGAGAGGCAGGTGTCCAAGGAGATAAAAGTAATAAATGTGGCTGCAGTTCGGGAGCGAGCTAGCCTGTCAGGCTGTTAATTAAATGGTGTTCCTGCTCAGAAATGCTAGAAGCTAATAGATATACATGGCGATGCCAATTCATTTGCCTCAGCAATGTATGTTAATTTTAGCATGAGCTTAACTGACACATTTTGCAGTGGGACAAAATGGCGGCGGGTGTGCGTGGGGGGGGCACTTGCATCCTGCTAGTGAGTATTTCAGGAGGTGGAGACTATTAAGCACTTTCTACTTCTTGAAAACAGAACAGCGGGTGAGAATGGGTGAGAGAACAATTTTAATTTAGGCAGATCCTCTAAACAGAATTAACTAATCACAGACTTATAACTGAGCTGAGCCATATTTGCAGCCAGCTGCCAGGGGATCCTTTCCTTTGCCACAGATCAGCAAGTGCAGAGCCCTAGTTAACAAATAGTTTGAGCTTGAGTCACGTCTACGTTACTGTAGTTTTAAAAGGATTTCTAAGAGTTACATTACTGTGAAATTAGGACTGCTGCAATGGCAAATCGCACCTACAGGAAAAATAGCTGCTATTTGCAACTGCTCTACCACCAAGGCTGCTTTGGTAGCTGCACAGAGGAGGTGCAGCAAAGGACTGCCTTGTGTGTAAAACTGCGCTTGTATTCAGTGACAGAATTCTGTGTGCTGTCTGGGCTTTTAATGGTAATGATTGGGTCTTTGTTCAGGCCCACGTCAACTCTGGCTATTTGGCACTTACTGGTGACAGAGCTGCCCAGCTCCTTCTGGTTTGTGGTGGTGGTTTTTGTTCCTTTTCTGGAAGAAAACCAATTCTGGTGCTGGCCAGCAATCAGCCCGGGGAGATGTCCACCTGATGTGGAAGGCAGCAAGGGGACTGTGACCCCACTGCGTGTGTGCATGTGATGTGTGTGCTTCAGCCCCTTGCTGAGACCATGTGTGACCCTTGTGTCCAGTTTCAACCAAATTTGTCAGTGACATCAAACTCACGTAACAGCCCTGCAGCGTCCGTGAGCACAGCCGCCTGCATCAGCAGCTGGGTGCGCTACTCACATGGTGCTCTCTTTCCTGTGAGTCCTGAATTACCTGGGCTTGCTGCTGGTGTCTTACTGTGTGTGGCACAGCCACTGCACAGGTCTGACACAGGCAGCGCAAAGGTTCTGCTGTGTGCATGGGGCTTGTGAAGATGAGGCTGCTATTTACACTTCTAAGTGCGGCAATAAGGGCATGACTAAAGGTGTTTCACCTCTGAAATGCACGCTGCAGTACAGCAGGCTTCTTTCTGAAAAAAAATATCTGATCTGTAAAAGTATCAACATGGAGGCAACAGAAGGCAACACAGATACTCCTTTATTTTCTTCTGTCTTTGAGGACGAATACGCCTTTGCCCTTCAGCATGATTATAGCCCATTTACCAACACTTCTTCTTGAATTTCAGACCTATTTTGGAGTAGTCGCAAGCAAGAAATGTTTCTTTTCAGAGCCTGAAGCAGTCAGTGCAAGGGTAAAGTTTATTTAACAAAAAGAATAGTTCCAGTTGAATTCACATTGTGAAATTACAGGTCCATTTAAAGCAAAATAAAAACAGTGGCAGGTTAGGGTCAGGAAGGAGGATAATGACATCTGCTGCAAAGTGCATCCAACAACAGTCTTCAAAATTTTAAGTTTCTCTAGGATGCTTTTCTTTGTATAATTATGGAAAAGAACTAAAATAAATGTACAAGATGCTGAAAAAAAGCTTCAGGCTTGCTCAGGCATATGAATTCCAAGCAGAAATGTTATAAATGATGTCTCAAATGCTGACTGATTTCAGCGCTGTGGGCTTTTTCCTTTGTGTCATGGACGAGGACAGAGGTTAGTGACCTGCCTGCCCACGCATGCCCTCCCAGGACACGTCCTCCCTGCAGGGCTGGCCAGGGCAGGACCCCCAGGAGGCGGCAAGCCCTGGGAGGGCTGGCCCTGGCTGCACCTTCCTTGCTTTGCAGCCATTGTCCTGATCCCACAGAAGTCACCTCAATCCCTTTTGTTCCAGGGTGCAGCTTGTCAGAAAGCTGCAAAGCTTTTTTTTTTTTTTTTTTTTTTTTTTTTTTTTTTTTTTTTTTTTAATTATTATTGTTATTATTTTTAATGGGAAAGAGGGTTGCTGCTAGCTTTCTTAGTAATACATGCTCATAATATAGTTTGCTCCTGCCACCATCGCTGAAGAGGCTGGCTTCTGCTTTGTCTTGCAGGCACTGCGGTAGCATCCTTCTGCCCCTGCTCTGAGGGAACCCCGTTGGTATTACAGCAGTGAAGAAGGTGAGCAAGAAACAAACTTGGGAATATTTTGCAAATTCTACCAGTGTTACCCCTGTGTGTTTGCCTGTAAGGGCTGTAAGAGACATGAAGCAGTCAGGAGAGCGTGTACCATTACAGGAGGGGTTCCCGTGTCAGGCCTATCATCATCATTAAGCCATCCCTATGGCCTGGGGAGCTACCTACAGCCCTTTGAGATGACCAAAGAGACTTGCAAGGGGTTTAAGAGATTTCGGAGCATGCCTTAGTGTATCTCTGTCTTGACACTATTGAATCCTGGTGAGCCCTTTCTTAACCTTGGCAGAGAGTTATGAAACCTCCTCTATGAAACAGAGATCATGTTTATACCCGTCCTTTCCTTATAAGTTAACAACAACAAAAGATGCAAATAATTGTTTTGCACATTGTCTGTCATGTAAAAATACCAAGCTCCACAGCTGGTCTCCATTTGCTGGCCACAGACATGTAGGGTCAGGTTCTGGGGGTAGCAGAGACAGGGATACTCAAGTTGCAAGTGAGGATACACTAACTGAAAATTACAGCTCAAATTCTGCTCCAATTTGGGAAGACCAAGACATTTTTCTACTTTGAATTGGTGCAACCAACGAACCAACTGGTTTGAGTCCTTTTTTTTTCCCCTGAGCTTTGGAGGAAGTGTTTATGCCAGCTGTGAGCACACCTTCAGACAGAACAGCACTTGCTGCAGCTTCACTTTGAGGTCTTGGTGCTGTCAAGGGCTGAGAGTTTAAAACTTGCTGAGCCTCCCACGCAGCAACATGATTTACTAAACTGCTAAGATATTGGGTCAGCTTTGTAAATCATTTTAATTATTTCACTAAACAGGTTGTGGAGATGGATCAATAGAAAATATGACATTTAGGCTCACAGTGCTGCGCATTCATTATGGGAGAGAAATTATATTAACTGATTTAGGAGCTAATAATAACTGAAAATAACAATTTAATGGAAGCCTTCCAATCCTGCACTTTGAAGCAGGATACCGCTGTACACAGTCAACCCATTTTAATCTCAGTCAAGTATACATAGTGATTTTTTTGACTCTCAGAAATGTCAGTCAAGTGCAAGTAACTTACAGAATTTCAGCATCCCATATATTACATTATAATAAAACAAAATCAAAGAAACTGTCAACAACCATTTTACATACAGGCAGGGTCACATAAACCAGGCACATGAAAAATGAGAACATGCATTACAATATAATAAAGTGGACATCTTGCACACTGGGGCTATTTTCCACCTGCAATTAGTATTTCCACGACCACGGTTGTACTGCTGGGCTTAAAAGGTGTTTACTTCTTTCGAAGGTGTGGAGTTTTGGTCTCAAACATCAGAGTACTAAATATATGGTATGTGTCTCTCTATATATGATACATATATAGAGAGAGAAACTAATCTCTCCTGTGCAGTGAATGCCAGGTGCTACCATTCAGTAATAAGTGCCAGCATTGTCCTATTACAATTATTTCACAATGGCTAAACTGAATTTGGTTCCCTGTGTCCTGTTTTTTCCTCAATACATGTACAACAGTTACTGTGCTGTTAAAATACTTTCTTCTGAAACAAGCTGTATGTTGTGACTATTTAATGCCTAACAGCCACTGACTTTGATACTGAAGATACTGAACCAAGCAGGCAGGACTGGGGACGGGATTTAAGCTGCGATCAGGTACTGCACCTTTGTCACCTGCTCTGTAGAAAGCCTGCAGCCTGCTGATACCCAGTTGTCACAGCAGCTCTGCACTCTGTGTTTTGCAGGGGGAGTTAAACTTTTCTTTATGCCCTCTGGCTAGATAGCATGTGAATTATGCACTTCATCGCACCCCAATTAGGTAGAGATGCATTGCGAAAATCATTATCAGTTAGTTTATTTGGGAAAACACCTTATTTTGCTATTTGGTTCAGCATATGAAGAAAAAAACTGCAGCCTTTTTGACTGAGAAGAGCTTGTTTTAGAGCAGAGTGAAACTTGGAGCCATGGGCAAATCATGCTGCTCCTGCTTATTCAGCTGTCCCCTTGAGCTCCAGCCAGCTGTTTTGGGAACACAGGCTGCTCAAATCAAAACAAACGGCTTCAGCATGACCACAGAACTGACTTGAGCACATTCCCTGCACGGGCCGTACAGCACGGCTGTCTCCTACTTCAGAGAACCCACAGCAGGTGAATTTTAGTGTCCCCAGGTGAACAGTCCCGGGAGCTTCCCACATCACCACCCCCTCCCCCCACCCCATTTTGTAATTGTGTTCCCGGCTGCAAACAACAGATCAGGTGGGTATTTTTCTCCGGCTCTGTATACGCCAGCAGCAACAGATGAGCACTGAATCAAGGGACACATGCTATGTCAATCGTGGCATTTTCATGGCACCAAGCGTGAGCAGTGCTTTCTCTGGTGCCGCTCTGCTCCAAGAAACCGGAGCGGCAAGGTTTGAATTACCCCAGGTAATGATCCTAAGCTTGGCTGACTTTTTTATGCACATTTATGACCACATGGACAAATACTTTCTGAACCCAGCAGAGCTCCACGTATTTCCTTTTGAGATTATTTGTCTTGGTGAAATGCTATAGTCTAGAGTAAGATCTATCTGATTTCAAAATAATTAACTCTTGGATTAATAAATTTCATGTTCTTGAAAAAAAACTGAAAAAGTTTAAAGACTTTTGACACCATAGCAAGCTGGATTTAGCTTCATTTACTCGGTCTCGCTATTATATCATGCTACAGCTCAGATCTTGACAGGTAGCTAGTGTGTGTTTCTTAATTACTAATTGCTTTCGTTTGGAGCTCCCACAGTTCTAGATGCAGAGGTGAGTCTTTTTTCTTCATTCCTCTATGTGCTGAAAAATCTGCAGGGTGGCCAAATCAGCAAAACCACAACTGATCGATGCTCCGGTATGTACTTAATTTTGTTTTTGTTGTCTTGTCAAACCCTGCTTACTTCCCTGGAGACCAAAATGCCAGTATGATTAATTATTAAGAGGTCACATAAAAGATTTCACTATATAAGGAGTTTGGCTGCTGACTTTAGTGGGAATTGACTTCTACAAAGTCATTAGCTCAACCAGCAACTTACCATAAACAGGATTCATTTTAACCAGGATTGCAATTAGCACCTTGCTGTGCATTTAACTAACCTGAGACTTTCATACCACTACACTATAAAAGTTGAAATTATATCCAAGCACTCCATAAATGGATTACACTATTATCATTACTTGTAGCACTGAATGATTGTATTTTTATTGTCTTGCACTGAATTAGCATAAATGAATAACAAATGTGAGTGTATTTGGTAAAGATCATAAAGTAACTGATGTTTCCTTAATCAAATTGTACATTTTCATGGTCTCATTTGACTGTGTTGCCTTTAGATTCTCTTGCACACTTTTTCAAGTTTTCCTCAGGGTGGCAGGCAGCACCGACAGGCATAGTTCGGTCTAGACCATCACATAGTGTTATTCCTTCCCGACTCTGGAAACACTGATATGCAACTGTCCAGGGTAATTAAATGAATTACAACGTATACATTAAAAAGAGGCTCTGACACGGAAATTTAGAGCTAAATTTTGTTTATGATAGACTCTGAGTGCAGAGGCACTCTGTTTAAAAAATAATAAAAGCTATTATAAAAACACAGTACTTGGAAATCACATGTATCCTATTATTTTTTGCCAAAAAATGTATTTTGACTGACAGCCTAAGGCTCAACATGTGGATACTATGTAGATCACCTTGAAGAACACCAACTTGAGTCATGATACTCACTGCATTGTCAGAGCTAATTACAAGCCTGAGACATACTTTGTAATGAAGAATTCCTCTTCTAGTTTGTTAAAAAAAATTAAAAAAATCCAAATTTTCAAGGAAAATGATGAGAAAATGCAAAAAAGAGTCCATTTTATGGGGTCAATCCCCCCCCCCCCCCCCCATGTAACACTTCCAAAGACATTTATCTGTTGCTTCCTATTCCAAGGGTATTAACACAAAGATGAATTAAAGTTTTAGACAGATTTGGTCATGGAACAAAACAAACAATAGCTTAACACCCCCTTTCCCATCTTCCCCAGGGTAAAAATGAAAAATGTCCTGTTAGCTAAAGCTTAATTCTCTACAGAACTTTAAGCATTTTTGAGTTATTTATTGAGACCTCGTTCATTTCATTTGTATTACGCTGAAGATGATTTTTCATATGTGATTTTAGAAACATTTTTTGCAGTAAGACAAATCTATAGCCAGCAAATACGGAAATCCATTAAGTAACTCTACAGCACAGTCATCTTTGATTTGACTGCTAATATAACTGTGATTTGCTTAGAATGTCCATAATCGCTGTAATTGTAATGCTGGCAGTCACCAGAGGTAAAACAGGAGATTTCAATCCCTTAATTAACATTAGCATGGATCCTTCAAACAGTTTTCAGTACTGTTTTGCATTATCAGTGATTCAGAACAGAACCAGATATCTTTCCTGGCTGGTTCTATTTACAGTCAAATCCATCTTTTACTTAAGAGATATTGCTGGGTTTCAGAAATACGATCTGAAAAACAAAACCAGACAGAGTGATGTCCTTTATTTCTATCCCCTCAAACCACATGGCCATGCCTGGAGAACAGGCTCTGCAGCAGGACGGGCAGCACAAGAGTCCCTCACTGCTGCCCCTTGCCGAGGCTGGGTTTCCCCTGGCGTTAGTATTGTTCCCTTTGATTTAGGATGCAGTCATTTTCCGATGGAATAACTGCGCCTGCTTCTGTGTGGATGAAACCCACCCCTCCCATGCATGCAGCCCCAGGCTCTGCCTCAGGGCATCTTACTCGGGGACAAAAACACAACACAATTTCCCAAAATTGCGGAAAAAAGACAAACTCCCATGTCCTTGCCTCCCAGTAAATGAATGTTTTACAATCTTAATCAGCAGTGATTTGCATGTATTGGAGTCTTAGTGCCCTCCCAGGGCTTGTAGCACTGTTCTCACCTGGTGGCAGAGAGACCCCAGGGTGAGGCAGGCGGTGTCCCAGCTCGCCAGGCAGCGGGGCTGCAAGAGCCTGCCCCCCTCGCAGGAAGGAGACTGCCATCAGAAGCAGGCAGCACACTCACTGCAAATTAATATTCTCACAACAAACTCCCCTCCAGTCAGTCTTTGCTAAAAAGCCTTAATTAAGACTTTAACATTTTTGATCCCATCAATTTTCCGTTCTTTTTTTTTTTTATTAAATAGCTGTATTGGGGAAGTTTGACTAATAACCGCCTGAAGTTTGGGGATAATGAATAAATGAAGTGCGTCAGCCTCTGGCTAAGCATGAAATTTACTCTGTAGTAACAAATGCAACAGCGGCAGCTCATACATTAACCAAGCTAGTTTTGACACACAAGTTTGGAAGCACATTATTTATCTACTTACTGAGTGAGATGAGGTTCCGAAATATTTTATACAGGAAATGAAAAATGGCAATTTGGACAGTCTTCTTCATTATCCATCACAGCATGTACCCGCTCACTCCCCCTTCTGCCCACCAGTGGGTCTCTGGCCTCCTTGCCACCCACAGCTTATTTCCAGGACTGCATGCTTTACTGATTTTTTCCTTGGGTCTTTTGCCAGGAAAGGCGCCTACCAGGAGCTAGGTAGGTAATTTTGCTTTTTACTTGGCTAGGCCTTGGTATTTTGAAGGTCACCTGTGTGGTAATAAAAGCTGCTTTTGTTCCATGTATTTTTACATGTGCATGGCTCTGGCATCAGCTCTGTTACACTGTTGTAAATCCATTCATTTCTGTTGAAATCCATTAACTTGCAGGGAATTTATAGCGGTGTAACTGTGAGCAAACTATGGCTGATGGTGCAGGCTGGAAATATTACAAGGAAAAGTGCAAAGTTCTATCGATTTTCGCTCAGGAAAAATGTGTGTTTCCTTATGATTGTATTACGGATGACTCAGCTCTGGCCCCTAATTGCCATCACTCACGCTTCCCAGCTCAGCCAGCTACTGGCTTTGCAGAAGGAGCCGCTGACTGTGCTGTCCCCGAGTGTAAGGAGCAGGGGCTGTCTCCCCCATGCCCAGGGATGCACCCAAGCCTACTGCTGGCTCTGGAGGAGTTTTTGCCTGGCTCTGTGTGGGACTGCAGGAGACACACCGCCTTTCCAGGGCTCTGCAGTCCAAGCACTTACTCCTAATCGATTCTGACAGCAGACACCACTAGGAATGCTGAGATTTATGAAAGAGCAAGAATTGCCACTAGCCTCTGTCCATTAAGGGTACAGCAAAAACTCACTTTGCCCTTTGCAAATATAATCAGCAGAAGTGAGGCAGTTGCCCTTTTCAGAAGAAAGAGCACTCTCAAAGGACAGATGTTTTAGCAAAAGTCCTTAACGCACTCACAAGCAGTAAGGCAACAAATTCTTTAATTTTTTTCCATCAGACTATTTCTCATTCCTTTGAGTGCTTTTCACAGACCAAAGACAGTACCAAAAGCTGCAGCCTCCTTTTTTATCCAGTTATTTCCCCTGCACTACACAAATACTGTGCCAAACATAGGTTGGGTGTTGTGCAGTAAAGCTGGCCCAAATGTGGAAACTGAAACCCAAAAAGCTGGAGGACCCATTCTGCGTGGTTTTGAAGGTAAAAATAAAGTGAAGGTACAGGTTAGCTTTGCAATCTGCTCCTTTGTTGAAGTTATCCTGTGTGCTGGGAATGAGTTAGCTCTGCATGTGTGCAGTTCTTCACTGGAAGGAAAAGCAGCCTCGTGCTCTCATTAGAGATCTTTCATCAGATGCTCAGGTTATTGTTTAGTAGTTCTGACATTTTATAGTGAATGAGAATATAGGAATTGTTATTCCTACAGTAGCACACAAATGTGATCTCAAAAAATCAAAAGAAAAAAATAGCCTTAGTTGCAGATTTAGTACTTTTACACCTTTAACGTGATTAAAATCAAAAAGACCTTGATAACGCTACGCCTTTTATTGCACACAAAGCTTCCAGGTGCTGCCACGTACCTATGCAGGTAGCAGTCTGCCATGTGAGGGGAAGGACAAACGCAAGATTTCCTCCCGTATTTTCTGCAAACCATGCAGTATGCAATTTGAGACATAATGTACTCTGTAAGTGATGAAACAAAAATACCAGAGCAAAGCAGATGATTTATTTACTAGTGGACCATGCTGAGGTACAGCTGAAGCTGAATAAAAACATCACTATTCCTAGAAAGGCTCTGCTGCTTCAAGCTTCAGCTATTTATTCAGATAAATTTAGACATATTTGTTTCTTCCTCTTTTAGGAAAAATGTGTTTGGGCTCTCTCCCTTGGAAGAAAGACAAGTCACTGCGAAATACTTAGTGCCCTTGAGAAAAAAACAGCAGTGGTGATGAGCCCACCAGGACACACAGCTCAAACCCTGGCAGGTTTCCCTTTGCTTAACAGTGGTTACTCAGAAGATCAGCTGTGCCATCACAGGCTCCACGCGTACCTCTGCATTCAGTAGTCGTCCTTAAACAAGTTTCCAGACATAAATTAAATGAATTTAGGCAGGGACAGACACACAGATCTACATGTCTTTTCCTTTCACATTACAAAAGACTCGCCTCCCCCGTACTTACAAAAACAAGGGCAGTACTCCTCAGTGTCTCACACTGATGGACTTCCAGGCTTGCAACAGCCGTCTCATCTCCCCCCAGGTCCTTCTGAAGAGCAATTCTACTTTTTGTGAGATGATAATGGATTATTTCCCAATCCGAATGATACAAGAGGCATTAACAGGATGAACATTATTATAATTTTTTTTATCACCTTTGGATCCCCACAGTGAGTTTGCCCCAGTGCAAGAAGGCTTCTTATTAGGACAGTGCAGTAACGTATACGGAACACAGACATGTTTTGCTCTCACACCTAGGGAGACATAGGCAGCACAAATCCCTTGCTGTGGCTGCCAGTACTAGAAAAAGCCAATTCTGACCAGCTGAGAAATTGAAAATCCCTTCCTACCCTCCTTCTAGAAGAGGACTCAGGTACGAGGTCAGGCAAGCTGCATGTCCTGCTTTTGCATGTCCTCCATAGCTTCTGCAGACAGAGTCCTGCGGGCGCTGTAGCTGTACCACTTCCACAATTAAGGTCCTTTCTAAAATGCTACATAAATGACAGGATAAGAATCACAGTCAGACAGAGGAATTTTCAAAGTGCTTCACTAAATTCAGGTAAAGAAAGTTGTGTTTCTTTGCCAAGTCATCCTGTTACCTCATTAAAAAAAAAATCAAGAAACAACAAGCAATTTTGAAGAGAAACAGTAACAGAGCCTCTGCAGAAAAGCCCTTTACTTTGTTAGAGGAAAGCTCACTTGCTAAAAAACGAGTGACAATTATGCAACTTTAAAAATCTGAATATATTTTGAATACTGGAACCAAGTCTGAATAATGCAAAGTTCTAGGACAATGCAATTTTTTTTCAGAGGCTTGGAGAAAAACTTACCTTGGAAGCTCCATGCTGTCACACTGACCAGCTCCCGCATTAACTGCCCAGAGATAACTGGTACCACCATGGGAACACGTAGCTATACTCTGTGACCAGCTGTCAGCACGTTCCAGTAAGGGGTTTGGTAATACATGGCAATACAAACTGATTTCATTTTTATTTTGTCTGTGACACATCCTTTTTTTCTACTTTCTGTCCTGTCATGAGTTAGGGCATCCTCGGAGAGCTTCAGGACACAGGGGAAATCACACACATCTGTAAAAACTTTATTTCAAAATCTTTTTATTCAACTGTTATTCAGCAATATACAATACAGTTTATAAACAAATGTCTTACCTTGTTTCCAATCTTCATTTAAAAATAAATATTATTGACAGTGAATATTAATTATGGTAAGATGTACCTTTTTAATTTGTCTCCAAAAGAAATAATTTAATTAAAAAAAGGGAAATCCAAAAAAAACTAAACACAATCTACTAAAAATATTTCCTTTCTTAGGAAGGGTTTTGACCCAACATCTTTACATATTGTCATAAAGATAACTGCTCAACAGTTCGTGCAAAATGAAGAGTCAGAGGAAAGGTTCAGAAAAGAAAAAATATTACATTAAAATAGAGAAATCATAAGTGCCATGCACAGAGCAGGGCTTTACACCATAGAATCTGGAAACTAGATGCAGTGTTTTATGTGGTTTACTTTCTGTGACATCCCCAAAAATATGTTTTTCCCCCCATGTAGAATTTATCATGCTTCTTTCAGTCTCTTTCTGTCCATCCTTAAAACTGTAGGTACTGTTTTTGCCAGGGATTTGTCCTGTTTTTAAATAGGTTCCTTTTTGTTTGGCTGAGTAGTGGAGGAAGTAGTCCATCAGTGGTTTACTAATAAATGTACAAGCTTATGCAGTATTAACAGGAACACATATAGGAGTGGGTCTGTAGCATAAATAGGTCCTGTACCTAGAAAAAAAGAAAAGGGAGAGGAGTTTTTTTAATCTGTTCCAATATAGAAGATGAAATGCAGAAGAGAAATTCAGGAAGATTTATTTTTATCACATCAGAGCCAGGGGTCAGAAGCTTAATTTTAATAGTAAAACAGCATCCTCAAGCTATCCAACTCAGATAGCTTTCTCTTCCCCCTCCCAAGTCTAACTCCACTTAGGTCATCTCATTAAGATCACTAATGGTATGCCTAAACTTGGCTGCAGCCAAGTTACCAGCAATTGAGATTTCTATAAATACAGCTTAATCTGGTATATAGTTTCTTGAGAAATGACAGGTATCAACCACCCATCTTCTAAAGGGAACTGACAAATGCTGTGGCTGTACTCCTTGATTTACAGGACACGAACCCATTTCATTTGGAATGGGAACAGCAAGACCTTGACATCTTCTTTACCTTTTATAGGGAAGAGCAGGATTTTAAATTAGAAGTGTGCACAGGAGCTATAGAAAAACAGAGGTCGTATGTGAAACATCTGTTACAGTCATTTCACCCGAACGGCAAGATTGTTCCTGCTGCTGTGAGGCAGGCTCGAGCGGCACGGGAGCGGCCGCAGGGGAGATGTGGCCGCTACTGCAGGGAGCCAGCGGCTGTGCGGGGGGGCACAGCTCCCCGGGCAGGGCCAGCCCCTGATGCCTTTGCTCAGGCCAAGAAATGGCATTGGGGTCTGTATGGCAGCCAACCAGGCTGTCCCTGCCCCACAGCTTCTTAAACTAAAGGTACCTGCTCAGTTTTTTTATTCTAAATTATTATTGTTACCTGTGCCAGAAAGAGAGGCATTTACTGTGCGCCATGGTCTACTCCCCCTCCCCGGTGCAGGGGGCTGCATGGGGCTTAGGTGCACAGCTCTGAGGCTCTGCGAGGCACCAGGGCTGCCTGATCTCTGACACAGGTCCCCAAGGGGCAAGAACAGCCTCTTCCCATGGAGAAGTTCTGCCATCCTGGCGTGGCAGTGCAGCAGGACAAGAGATCACCGCCTTCCAGCCCCAAACCCTGCTGAGCCCACACAAAAGAGCCTGGGCTGGCCCACAGCAGCAGCCATCTGGGCCCCAAGTGCCAACCAGCAACACCTTTCCAAACCTGCAACAGGGACTAGCACATTGGTCGTCACCGACTCTGTAACACGACAACCGGCAGGGCTGCACACCATGACTGATGCGGCCTCAGGACACCTCCACCAGTGAGTGCGGAAGCAGGAGCCCAACCAGAGCCTCAGCTGCAGCTGGCATGCACAGAGGCAGCTGGGGAGCGCGCCATCCGTGCTGCCGGCAGAAGTGACCAACACCCAGCGTGCTGACAGCTACCCAGAACAGGGACTGTCAGAACCACTCCTCAAGGTGTTAAAAGTAAAAAAAAAAAAAAAAAAAAAAAAAAAAAAAGTCTTCAGTATCCTTGAAAAAGGAATGAGGCCACTTCTGTTTAGGAAATTCACTTCAGGCACCCTAATGCAAATACTTTTTGGTCTCCAGGAGATGCGAGTCTCTCAGCTGTGCCATGATCAAAGGAAATACCTCAAGAAGTTCCTGAGCACAGCATTGCTCTCGGGCTCGCTGTTCAGGCTGCCTCATAATCTATATATGCCTCACCTGCAAAGCTGGAGTATTATTATCCAATATCACAAAACAGTTCATGGTAATGTGGTGCACAACTGAGGAACTCAAGAGATGTCCCCATAGTGCGCTATCTCATAGACGCCTAGACAATGTGGAGATTATTTAGTTATTAAGGTTTTAATTAAATCCTTGCATGCAGACAGACATGGCTGCCCACCTAGCAACAGCAGGTTATTAAGATGAACACAGGATTTTTCTTTTTAAAGCTGAAAACCATTAAACACAATCAAACTCAGGTCGTTAAAAGAGCAATAGGTTAATTTTTTTCAAAAAAAGACAATGAGCAGCATGCCAGAAAGAGTACAACAGCTACAAAAACTCATGGTCCTGGGCAGCACAAGGGACAGACTGTCACCAGCCCCAAAACTTTCTTGCTGCTCAGAGGCAGCAATGCAGGGGCTCACAAACTCGGATTTGCCTTCATCATCAAGGATCCAGCCCCAAGCCCCACGGAGCTGAGAGCAGAGAGGCTGCACCGCTAGAGACCTGCAGGCAGGGTAAGCGGGTCCCTTGCTGCACTGAGAGCGAGGGCAGAAGATCCTTGCAGTGAGTACTCTGACCACTGCTGCAGTGACTGAGGCTGCCACGAACGGGTGTGAGCCTTCCCAACATTTCTCACTTCTCTCCTTTCTGTAGACAAAATGTCTATTGAAGAGCAGAAGCTGAGAAATGAGTATCAAACCTCTTTGGAAATCTCTGGGCTCTTCAGAAATGAAGGAGAAACACATCAGGAGCCTTCGTAGTATTGTATTTTTTAAAGGATTGAGCAAGAGCCAAGGACACAGCCTCACTGGCTGTATGTGCTAGCACAAGCACAGTTCAGGGTCACTGGTCCCCTGGTGCACGTGGGTATGGCTCCAAACACCATGCATTTCTTTATAGGGACATGAATGAGGCTAGCATTTAGTCTCTTTTTCCTCAAAAATACACAGTTGATTCACAAATATATTCTACAGTTTTAGCAAGGATAAAACCCTACAATTTACCTACACCACAGAGAGAAAATAGTTTGTTGACTGGAAAGGCTGAAGAACGCCCATCTTCTGTCTTTAAGGCTGACGCGCTACATAATATCTGAAGACAGACTGCTGATTCACAAATTGCAGTCACTCACTGACACCACAGACCCATACTTGCAGTCAACACATCCTCGTTTCTGAGCTGTCTGATGGCTCTTCTCACTTCTGGGATGTGGCACAGCTGCGAGAACGCCAGCCCAGGTGGTCCCCATGTGCCACCCTGCTGTGCCCAGGGACCGCAAGCAGCCAACGCTCCTGGCAGCTGCGCACAACTCACAGGTGCTGCGTTTCTTCCACACCTGCCCACCACTGCAGTGAAGATCTGGCCTTGGTTATTTGTTATGCCCAAGCCTAAATGTCACAAGGACCTATTTTTCCATGCCAAAGCTCAACTCGTTCTTTCAACCACAAATCCAGTTGGAGGAAATGTTGCACTTCTGCAAAGGGGGGAATTCCCCTGGAAACGCTCCAAGGAACTGGACCTGGAGCCGTGGGCTCTTGCAGCTCGAGTGCTCTTACAACCATCATGCTGAAGGGCTGCAAGGACACAGGTTAGGACTGCCTGTATTTTGGATGGAAAGCAGTATTAGTCACAACACCCTGTGTGTCTGCTGCCCAAAATCATTCCGGCTCTAACTTTATGTACCAGTTTAGTTTAGATCTCGATGCAGGACTGTGAATTAATGCCATTTTTTTTAAATTTCTCTTTGCAAAAATGGCTGTTATTTTTAACTTACATTCTCCATCTTCTGAATGTGGCAGCAGAATTCAGTTCAAAGTCTGTTAAAGTCTCTTAGTAGTTAAATAAAAGTAAAATGTATTTTTTACATTATTTTAAAGCAGTTATTCTTACTGAACACCAAACAGAAGTTTCTTCTTTTTTTCCCCATACCGATTTGGTGTTATTTTGCTGTTAAATTATTTGTATGCACATGGCTTAAAGGGAAAGTCTAGCACTAAGTAGAACAATAACAAATTGTTCTGTTCTGTTCGTGTATGGTGAATTGCTCTTTGGCATCACTCATCCTTCTTCTGGATTTACAACATAATAATGTTTTACTGTAGTTTTCTATTTAATAATTTGTTTTGTGCAAGCATTCATCAAAGTTGGACTTAAAGCAGTTCATCCAGTTGAAAACAATCATTAATTAACCAACTGACTTGTGACACATGTTAAAAATGGGATGATTATTCTACAGGCTATATTTAACCAGTGGCCAGAACAGTTTCCAGCCGCTTCCTATTCTTCTTCCTAGAAAGAATACGAACAGTCACTTGGTGTTCCTCTCTGCGATGGCAGCAAGATGCTGGGACAGCTGTGGTAAAAAGCCAAAAGATACCCATAGTTTATTTTCCTTGAACAACGATGTAATGCCCAAAATTTGACTGTGTCTTTCAGATGGAACTGAGACCCCAGCTGGCAGTATCACTAACCCATTTCTCTGTACTTTTATGCAGTGACACTGTGAGCCTCAGCCTGTTTCCTTTCAGACCAAGGTTCAATTAAAACTCTCAAACCTGGCATTTCATTAAGAGGTCAGCGACCAAACTGATCATACAGATTGATTTATTCCCTCAGTCCAGAAACTTTAGACTGTGCTCGAGAGAGATTCTTGGAGAAACAACTCCTACTATTGTATCTCTAGAAAAAAATAAGGTTTTATATGGGTTGTTGGTCACGGATCATTACAGGCAAATAACCTCTTATATAAAACAAATTCTCTCACTGACATAAATTTGGAGCACTTCACCAAACTTCAGATCTAAGAGTTTCTTAGAAGTTTTTAATTAAAAAGACACCATTACTGAAGTCACTGTACACTTACTGAACTGAAGAGATAACAGCTATACCACATCAGAATTACTCCACAGTTTGAAACTGCATCTTACAAGCTGCATCTGGCCTTCCCTCTGAGATACCTGCAGCATGACTCACGTTACGGTTTTGCTATCGTGGTTTTTAATGCACTCTGCGGAAGCGGTGCCTTTGCCTTCCTATTGCTCACCAAGGGCTGCTTCTCCAGTGCATGCAGAAGTGCATCCAGAGCCCATGCTAACTTCAGCACACGCTCCCAGACAAACTCTAGGCACCTCCTGATGTTGCTAATTCTGGCAATGGTGACCTCCTGCATATTTATAAACAACTGCATGGGATGGGATGTGCTCACCACTGAACCTGCCTAAGGGCATACTGACAAAACCAGTTTCCTACCCCCTACACATTTTTGTTTATGATTGGCTGAATTTTGGAACAGCTTTCCATAACTCATCTTAAAAAAACACTTCATGGAAGTCAGCACGTATTTATTTCTATGCAATGATGCAGGTAAATACTAGTGATCCTGCTCTCTTCCTTCATCGAAGCCGTCAAGACTTTCAGATCACCAGGGTGAAACTGTAGGCTCAAAATCTTCAGAGAACAGAAACCAATTCTACTAGCCAGAAGACATGAGTAGTACTGCACAATTTTGTCATCATTTTAGATCTTTTCAGTTACACTTCTTGTTTGCCTTCCCTTTTAAGAAATCCAGTACAATGTTCAGGCCTCTACTTTGAGATTAATTGCCAAAATCCCCTCTAGCAAGGGTAACTGAAAGCTACTCCTAGTTTTGCAAAGCCAACAGGTTTTAATATTTCAAATAAGATTTATGTTTTCATTTGGAGTGTACAGTCCTCCTGAAGTGATCTGATGTTGACCCATACCTGTAACCGTGTATGGGCTGGACCGAACTCATGTGAATGAACGTGGCAGTGACATACAGCAGGCTGGAGAATTCCACAGACTGCATGAAGGGCAGCACAATGCCCATTTCCAGCACAGGCAGAAAAATAAGCATCTTTCTGTAAGGAATAAATACAATTCTGTGTAGCATCCTGGTTCCTAAATTTTGATTGTTCTTTATGTCACATCTGGAAAAGCCCATCTAGGACAGGACTTTGGTGCTTCAGTGGTAATCTAGAGCACAGGTAGCAGGAAAGGCATGGGAACTGCAGCATTTTGAGAGGCGTGACAGCACTGCTAAGGAGACCAGGGGAAACAGCATCTTGTGAAACAGCATCTTCCAGCTCCCTGAACACGTCTACTGACATGCTTAAGCCCTCTTGAATACCCTGAAGTCCCTGCTTTAACACATTCTATGAAAACTAGGTCACATACATCACACGGTTATGGACAGGTGAGAAAATAAAAAACGAGGAGAGGAGTGTGTAGTCATGCAAGGAAATGATGCAGATAGAAAAGTTTGGTTCTGGTACGAAGTGTAGAAGAGAAAAATTCCTTCTGCAGTTTTGATTTGCTGAAGTACTGCAGTGCTTTGCTGGAAATCAGTCTGCCTGGGCGCCTGTGGGATAGGAGGGAGGCAGGAGCCAGTACAGGAGTTGGGTTTGTGTCTCTTAAGGCAACTGTAATTATTGAATTGGATTTCTGATCACATTAGAGCTCATTTCAACCAAACCTCATTAAGGCCACTAACAAATGGAAAGGGGGGTATAGTTACAGCAGTGGATTTGATTTGATGAATGTGTGGAAGTGCGTACCAAGCAGAGAGCAAGAAATACTTCTACCTTTATCAAAATTCTTATACTTTTCAGGTTGCCAGGAAAACATGACATTTCTCTTACAGCAGGCTGGTAAAAACTCATTCCCTGTTCAAGTTACCAGTGAGGACACAGAATATGGGGAACAGTTGGCACCTTTTCCCTCAGCATACCGTCTTCCCTTCTGTGGCAGCCAAAGACACCCAGAGCAGTCTTACTGAAAGCCCCAGTCCAGTCATGAAACTTGCCTATTGAGCTAAGGTGGTGTCCCGAGCGCTGATGGAGCAGCCGCTGAGCTGGCTCACGTGGAGCCAGACCCCCGAGGGGCTGTTCTGTGGAACTGTGTCCTGAACTGGAGCCAGCCAGATGAACCACCCGTCCACTCCTGGTACCTTCTCTTGGAGAAATTAAGGAAAATCTTCAAGAAAACACCAGCACTGATTTATAAGGAGCTCCAAAAGGAAACTCTGCTATGGACAGTGTCAGGGTCGAAGAGCAATGTGTCCTGAATACTTAAGAAGTTGTTCATTCCATATGGATTATACAGCCTAAATGTGGTATATTGGTCTGAGTTTAAATAAGCCAGTCTCTACTGCAGCTGGTCTCTACTTTGTAGCACCTTCCCATAAACAGATTTCTGCTTTGGTATCTGTGAGATAACCTCTGCTCGGTGGGAAGTAAAGAATCCACATACCTGATGGTAGAGACCCGAAACATGTAACTGTGAATTTATTTCACTCTGGAATTTTCTGCAACTCCATGATCTAAAACTAACTTAACAAAATCAAGCACCATTAATTTACTGCTTGACACTTGAATAATGAGAGATACACAAGTTTTTGTAATATGATTTGGTGAAAAATGAATTTTGAGCTAAAACATACAGAAAAATAACTACATTAGTGGTAGTTTAGGTGGTAAATGAGCATCCAGCCCTGCACATCCTTCTTCGGTACTACTTTGTGAGCAATTCCACAGCATACTGATGTGCACAAATAGCAAAACCAACAGCTCGAGTAACCCAAACCATGAAGCAGATTAAAAATGCTGGGACTAGGGTTTCAGCTACTGAGCTCTGAACTGAGCCTGGGTCATGTTCTCATGCTTTTCATTATAAGCAGGAGAACTAAAAGCCAAGTCACAAAAAGCATGCAAGCTGGATAGTAATGTGGTCACAGAGTTCCAGAAGTCAACACTTAAGAAAAGACTTGCAATAAAAATCACACTAGATGGAAACCTTGATTTCATATTCTGCAGATGTGATACATGTTGTAAACATCTGCAACCCAGAAGTAAAAAACAAGACACATCAGTTCTCCCTTCTCACAGATGAGGATGGCTATCAGAGGAGTTACTGACTGTGCTCTGCCTCGTGCCAAAGCTAGCTGCTGCTCCTAGCAGGCACCAGAAGGATGCTCTGCTGCCTAGCCACAGCTGTACAAACGCAGGTTAAGACCCGACACCCCAGCAGCACTGGGCATCCTACACAAGCTCCGCTAGCACAGCACCATTCTCCAGCCGGGGCACAGCGACCCGCCAACTGCCCTCATGCTGACTGCTCCACAGAGCACGGCTGCTGCTCTGCCAAACTGCCGCTTTCCAGCTAATAAAATTGCCTCCCAACTGATAACAGCCTAGCAATATAAAATAGTTGGTTGTTAACTGCTGCTGTGACAAATAATACCATTCCACTGACAACCCCATTTTTCCCAATGCAAACCTATTTGAAGTGTTTATTATTGACTTCTGGCACTGCTCTGCCATTATCTAATTTAAAAAAAAAACACGTAATAAACAGCCGTAGCAAACCTGCCAGCATTCTCATCGCTTTAGCAATGCTAAAGCAAAACCCTGAAGAAACCCCTCTTATCACCGGTACAGCCCTGTCAGACTGAAGCACTGTCTTCACAGGATTGCCCTAAGATTCATTCCCTGGCAGCTCCTGCATTATGTTTGCCTTTCAACTACAGACCACCACGATCAGTATCCTTCTCAAAACCAGTCCCATTACGATTGCCTCGACATTCCCTAGTGCTATGACTGCTAAGCATGCCACTTAAAATAAATGGAAACCATATAACCCACAACACAGTTCAAGTGTTAGATCATACATCAGGAAAGCTGCCTCAGAGGTGGAGAAGGCGTAACAATTCTCTGCCTCTCTTGCATATTATACAGACTGGTAGCTTGTACTTCAAACTCAGGCTCCATTTTGCAGCCTATCAGCAAACTGTACCAGAAAAAGCCCACCAACCAGAGGACATGCGTATTCTTGTCCTACATGTTGTTTGTTCATGCAAAAAGACACATGGGTGCACTCAGCCTTCCTCACACAAATTTCTATTACTCACAGATGAGAAATCTCATAGCAAAGTCTAAACCATACATACATACAGCTACTACATTGATGAGAACAACTTGCAGCACTCCTTTTGTTGCTTTCACTTTCTGTTTTAGTATTCTCTCATCTATAACTTGAGGATATTAAATAAGTTCAACTAATAATCAAATTTCTTCAAGGACACCATACAGGCTTTCATAGAATAGGTTAGTACAGTTTTGTCTGTCTGCCCTCCAAGAAACAAGCAAGAATCACTCAAAGGAGGTTACTCAAATAAACTGCATTTCCACAGTACAGAAACACCCTAGCCCAGCTTGTTTCTGCCCTCGGTAATGAGGTGACACGCTACTGCAGTTCGTGCTTTTGTCCAGTTCAAGAATGAATCCATATTACACACACACAAAAGAAGATATTTGACCTTACTTGTCCCCAGAGGAGTCTAATTTGCCTAGATATTGAAGTGCTAGTGATGTGTATTTAATGAGAATTCTTTTTGCGTGTTTATTATCCAGTGACATTTAGGAGGTCAGCCTGATAATTCAGTTCTGGCCTCTGTGTTTTGCTACTTTATTTAATGTAAAGGAAAATGTGATGCGACCCAGGCTGCATTTAGCTACAAACAGCTATGGTATGTGAGCTTGTGTATAGTCTTATAAAAAGCATGGGGGGAGCGAAGGAGATCCAGACATTACAGAGATGGGAGCCTAAGCTATACAACAAAATAGACACTTCCTTTTTTGCTATTTTGTGAAAATCTCATCTATCAAAGACAAATGAGCTGCACTGGCTGTTGCTCAGACTAGCATGCACAGTCACTCAAATTCTGACAAAGCCAGAAGAGCCCCCGACCCAAACTCTCACCGAGAAGTTAATCCAAACTCAACCACAGCCTCCAACAAGCCACAGCTCACCGTAATCAAGAAACTGTGTTCCCATCTCTAAAATTCAGAACAAAAACAAAAAACAACCAACCAAAAAATAAAAGCCACCAGCAGCAGCAAAGCTGCTTCCCCAGCCCCAGTGGAGGTGTGATGCTCTCAGCGGGGTCTCCTGCCTCAAGGCGGGCTGCCACAGCTCGGCTTTGTGCATGCACTGTTCTTCCAGGCATCACTGGGAGCTGCTCATGCACAGGGACTGCAGAACTGGGACCTGGTGCTTTATCATCTCAGGCCATACAGCCCACAAGCAAGCTTCCTCCTGCATCAGACATAAAAGGCTTTGGGGGG
>NC_048903.1:8336130-8343093 GCF_011077185.1 Oxyura jamaicensis | reverse complement strand
CCCCCCCCCCCCCCCCCCCCCCCCCCCCCCCCCCCCCAGCGCCGCCCGCGGGGAGAAGAGACATGAAGTGAAGACTTATTTTCTTCCTTGCTGTGAACACTTCATCTCTGCATAACACGTGAGTTTCTCTGTCTTTCCTAGAGCATAATGAAGCAGTCCCTTGTTTCACACTCCCATCTTTGTTTATTTTATTTAAAGCTCTCACTTCAGAGCTTTGTGGCTAGAGATCAAACAAATAAAAGGGAATTTGGAAGCTGCAATGTCTGATCTCAATTCTGCTCAGAAGTTAAACTAAAAATTGTCCCCAAGCAAATAGAGAGGCATTCATTTTGGAGACCATTTGGTAGCATATAATACAGCCAATCTGCCTCCCCAGAGGTCAGTGCAAAGATCCTGGTTATTACCTCAGCTATCAGATGACAAGGTTAGGCTCATGACTAAGGAACTCAGATTTAGGAGATGCAGAATTAACGCTCTGTGTTTAGTTTCACAGCCGCCACACACTTGACAAACTCGCTCATTGTTCTTCCTGCCATGTGTCCACCCTCTTCTTCATTTGGACTAAAAACTTCTTGGGACAGAAAGTCCCTCTCCTGTTCCTCCCATTTACCCTGCAAAATGCAAGAAGACTTCCAAGGATACTAGCACTATATGCAGTCCTTTGCTAGCTCACCCTGTTTTTATTCCTACAGTAAAGATGCAATTTGCATACAAGTATTTAATTTGAAAGCTAAGCATTTCTTCTCCTTGAGAGCCACATGGAGGAGAACGCTAACAGTATTCAAAACAACGACCTTACCAGCAGACCTTTACCTCCTTGCAGTCTAAATAAGGTGTTTTCAGTTTCTACTTTAGTCTACCTTAATGACAGATGAGCTGTAATGTTTTTGTATCTCATGAGATCACAGCACTGAGTTTTCATACGGTAGTTCAAACATTACCGGTAATGTTCTATTTGAGCAGCTAACACTTCTGGCACACCGGGCAGTTTGTCTGTCACATCAGATCTATTCCCTTAGACACTGTGATGCTGATCACAACTTTTTACCAAATATGACTTCAGATTACTTGTCCCAAACTATGGATTTTCCATTTATGACCTGGTTTCTCAGATGGGACTCAATGTTCTTTAAAGCATCTCAATGGCAGACACATTTATTCTAATAAATTCATGTTTCAGTTCAACAAGAAGATGTAAAGAATCACATTTTTCCACAGTGCATGCATGATTGGGACTCCAACCGAAGTCAACAAGAGCCCTGCAGGCACATCTGAAAGCAGCGTTTGATCTATAATCGCATTTATTGAAATACAGCACATACAGACCCTATCTTGCTACACTGAACATATTGAACTATTGCAATGAAAATAGGATTAGATCGCAATTAATCAAGGAAATAGTAGCTAGTGCCATGCCATCAGCTTTTAGGCAGAGCTCTCCAGTGTATTATTACATGAGAGTGTTTCTTAATCACTGACAGCAAACGCATTGTCTGAGCCCATTTCTACTTTTACACAGAGGAAATATCCCCATGTACAATGAAGACTTACAAATGCTAAATACTTTTGAGAGTGGTTGTATGAAATGATTCAATTGTTGCACACAGATTTGGTGCAAGTACTTAACTGCATTTGTTCTGCTGTGCTCAAAATACACTAATGAGGCATACGTACCATGCCACTATGCACGTCTGCAATCCATACACCAACACAGGACCAGGTCCTGCAGTCTCATACACCATATGTGAGCAAATACCTGCTTTGATCTTATGGTCCTACTCTGGAAAGCCAGCTGCTACACTGCCTTGAGGGGGTGGGCTTGAAACAGGGCTTCCAGTTAACAGGAAAAAACCAAAACAAAACAAAGACGAAGTATTTCCTATAAAGAGACAGAATTCTTTATGGAGAAAATTAACTACCACTTAGAACAGCTCTAAAGAACAACCATGCCACCATACAAATGAGGAACTCTGAAGCATGATGATGCCATTTCTTCTATGACATTCTGAAGAAAGTTTAGTACTTATCCCATCAGAGTGACAGTGCTGGAGATACAAGCCTCCCGTTTCCTCACAAAAGCAGGCAAAATCCTTGCGGTTCCACGCTGGCATGTTATCCATTAGTACATATTTATTCTGGATAGGTAGAGACACTTCTCATCTAGGGTAGATAAATCCATTTCTTGTCTGCACACCAAGCCATCTCTCCCTGCTTCAAACTAAGTGCCCAGCCCAGTCTGTCTAAATACGCCGGGGATGGGGGCAGCAAGCAGCAGTCTGCTTACCACAGCAACCCGGGAGACGTCCATTGGTAGTAAGGCTCAGACAGTTCTGGACCAGAAGGGACCCGGATCGGGAGATATGAGTGTCAAGCCTTCCAGTTGCCAATCTCCTGAGCCATGCTGGGGCTGATGCTTTATTTGCAAGTACTTAGAGGCAGCTGCCACAAACACAGAAACTACGGGAAGCCGAAGCAGAAGCCTGTCATTTGGGTTTCTTGATTTAAGCAGTGTAAAAAGATGTAATTTTCACAGAGGACCATAGCAAAAATACAAAAGGAGTTGCCTCCCTTATACAGAGACAAGGGCAGCTGCTGGTTTACAGCTTACTAAATTAAATAACGTCAACAAGAGTCGTGTGCTCCCTACGCCACCTTCAGCTTTGTCCCCGAAGGGAAGCCGCCACAGCGTGGCAGTGTTGGCAGCTGGCAGCGAGCACTACAGCGGCGTCACAGCAGTGATTTGTTTTAGCCCTGCTGCAGCCCTCTTTGCATCACTCTCCATCTGGAGATCCCCACAAAATACCCTCCTGAATTTCACCACCTTTTTCAGTGACTAATGTCACTCCACTATCTCCAGTGCTGGCCACAATGCTTGCATTTTATTTTCAATACATAATAAACCCTAGAAATGATGCAGGCATACCACATCCCTGAAGCACAGACATGTAAAAAACCAGGACAGACAGCAGTTTAGATGCCCTGGGCAGGGGTCCTGCCCTAACAGACATATGTGACATGCTGTCCCGGCGACACACGCTCACATCCATCTGTCGAGATGGAGCCAAGCCCACAGAGCTTCCATCGTCCCGTTTTTAGTTTGTATGCGCCATGTAAGCTGCGGGTGCAGCAGGCTGGGTGCACGGTACTGCAAATCCTAAATGAAACTTCTGTTGTTCGCATGGAAAACACTGCAAGAATACTCGCTATCGGAGCGAGGAATGAAGAAACACAAAAGCAGTCACCAACCCTGGGCTCTGAGGGGGACAGCTGGTGTTTCCAATAGGAAAGAACAGATGTATTGTGGCGTTGGGTTCACTTGTTGTGGTCACTGAATTCAACAAAAGCAACCAGAACTTTGTGATGTGCCCTAGGCACCTGTAACTATACCTCAGGAGTCATCACTTTACCTTGCACAAGTTACCAGCGAATACGTAACTTACAGTCTTAGGAATAACAGACAGCAAAACCTGATTTTCAGATGAACTTCTACCTGAGAAACAAACCAAATTCTTCACAAACAGCAAAAGGTCGTAGCCAGAGAAAACACTGCACCTGTAAAGCATTAGCAGGTCACAGCAGACAGTGAGTGACAGTTTTCCTTTACTGTGAGCAAAGACCTGCAAACATTTGCTCCGAGCGTGAAGAGGTGCCAGAAAGAAGTGTGAATATTCCTGCCTGAGGATCATGAATTTGTGTCAGAAGCGACCAAGCAGCGAGGGGAGCTCGGGGCTTTCCCTGCGCAGCCGGTGCCGTGGGCCTGCTGCCCTTCTCCCACAGGTGACTGGGCAGGGGCGTTTGTTCGCTGTGCTGTGCTGCGAGGCGCTCCGCCCCGGCAGGAGCAGCACCAGGCGGCTGCCGGTACCTTCGCAACGCAGATCTAAGGCTCTGCATGCATCGTCCCACACTTGGCCGTCAGCAGCGTACGCGGAGCTCTCCAGCTCTCCCACACCTAGCCGCAGCACGGCAGCGCGGCACCGGGACCTCCCCCTCCCGCACACGCCGGCAGCCGGGCAGCAGCAGCGCGACGCCGCCGCCCCGAGGCCGCTCCGGGCCACGTCCCCAACGCGTCCCGCCCTCGGGGGCCACTGCACGCCCGCTCCGCTTGCCCCTGGCCCCCGCCGCGCCCTACCTGACCCGTGCTGCTGCCGGAGGATGGCGGCCTGCCCGGGCGGCGGCGAGGCCGACGAGGAGGCCGTGGCGGCGGTGCTGGTGGCGGATGGCCCCCCGTCGGCCGGGGGGGGCGGCGGCGGCGGCGGGCGCTTGCCGGGCCCGGGTGCCGGCGTGGCCCTGGCGGCGGGGCCGTGTCGGCGCGGGGCCGCCCCGCTCTGGATGTGCGACACCGCCTCGGCCGCCTGCACGTCGGGGGGCGCGAAGCGGGACAGGACGCGCAGCAGCGCCTGGGCCTTGTGCTCCTGCGTCTCGTCGGCGCTGTAGTCCGCCACGCGGCACTCGTAGACGCCCTCGTCCTGCCGCCGCACGCCCGACAGCCGCAGCCGGTGCGAGATGTCATTGCCCTGGACGCGCACCGTCTGCAAGAGAGCGCCCCGACGCCGCTCAGCACCCGGCCCGGCTCCCCGGGCTGGAGACCCCCCGAGGGGTGTTCGAGGGGCCAGGCCAACCTCCTCCCCCCTCCCTCCCCCCCCCCCGCGCGAGGGGTTCCCGGAGGAGGAAGAGGTGAAGGAGGAGGAGGAGGGACCCGACGTGTACGGGAGGGGTGCGCGCCCCCCAGCCCCGGCAGCACTTACGCTGATTTTCGTTGCGTCCTTGTTTGCCACCTGCGGGAACGGAGAAGGACAAGGATCAGAGGCAGCTCCGGCAGCGCACCCCCGAGACGCTCCTCTGCCCACAGACCGGAGGACAGCCCCGACAGCCCCCGAGGATCGCCCCTTGCACGCCATGCCGCCCCCAGCCGTGCCCCCCCCCGGCACCGAGCGGCGCCTCGGAGCCCCGGGATGCGCCTCCCGGGGAGCCGGCCGTCATCCCGCAGGCACAGCCTGTCATCGTTTATTGTGAAAGCAACTCACGGCGTTTATAGGAGGTTAAAGAAGACGTTTAAATCCGAGCGATTTATTTCCCCGCCTGACAAGTGCCTTACACTTTCCCCAGCCAGGCGGCACCGCATTAGCTCAGCAGCGGTACGCTCTGCTCTGCATCGCTACCCGAGCGCTGCAGGAAAACAAGGAGAGCGCGGAGGGCAGGCGGTGCAGGCGGCTGCTGCGGGGCCGGGGCGACATGCCCCGCGCTGCAGGCCGGCACCCCACATCGTCTGGGGGGTGCGGCACGACGCGGGGAACAGCAGCCGAGTACCTCGCAGCAGAGCCTGCCCTCCAGCCAGGCGGCTTCCTAGAGGAGGGGACACGAGAGATTGAACTCCGTGCTTTTTAATTTCTTCACCCGACTGCGTGGAAGTGTCTTGCCAAGCTCCAGGTACAGACAGAGATGCATATGAGAGCCCAAGAAACCGTGTGCATTTGCATATTCAGACTGTGATGTATGTAACATCCGAAGGCAGAGAGGTGGTTCCCTCATGCCTTTATCTGCTCTATCAGGGTGCAGACGGAGGCTCTCCCACCTCCTACGGCGATTCCCAGCAGAGCTCACAGCAGCACTTTCTTTTCCTCGTTCCCACTTCAAACTACAGCTACTTTTGACTGCCTCTCTCGAGTCTTTGTAGCCGATTTTGTAGCAGGATATTTAGCGTTGCTATTTACGATCCTTAAAGCACTGTTTTTTTTTTTTTTTTTTTTTTTTTTTTTTTTTTTTTTTCCTGGGGTGAAGCCCCCTGGGGCACGCCCCGACTTCCCCGTCCCAGTGCTTCCACCTGCTAGCCGGTACCCGCTCTCCTCTCTGGGACCGCAGGGTCCATCCTGACCACCCTGTGCGCACGCTGCACGGACACGTCTCCACAGCACCGCGTTACCTTGCTCCTGCTGCCGGGGACGCTGATGGCTAATTCGTGTGCAAGTTCTCTGGCTGGTTCTTTAAGGTACCACCACTGGATTTCCAAGGAGTACGAGGTGGATCCGCTGGCTCGGAAAGCACAAGGCATCTCAATATCATCTCCCTCCCTAACAGTCACATCTTTGGGAACTTCGGTAAAGGTAGCTGGGAAGGGAAGACAGAGTGCCAAGGGCTGGTTAACGGGAGGTTCAAAGCCAAGACCAGGCTTTTTTGGTGAACGGGAGCTGCCGGAGCCCAGGGGCTGGGCGCTTTCGGGCGGACCGGGCGCCCTGCACCGGACCAAGCTGGTGCCGCGGCTCCAGCGGGCAGGAGAGGCTTGACGGGGGCCTGAACTCCCTTCCCCCCCCGGGTCTTCCGGGAAAGCCCCGGCCGGGGGCACTGCTGCCAGCCGCCCCCGCCGCCCTCCCGCCCCGGGTCCCTGCCGGTGCCGGCCCCGGGAGCCCCCCACTCACCGGTCACGCCGAAGAGCAAGGGCGCGTTGACCATCAGGTAACAGAGGGTGCCGAAGAGCCCCCGCTTGCCCATCGCATCGAGGGGCCGGGCTCGGGGCGCAGCCGGGCACGCCTCAATCCATCGCACGCCGAGGCCCGCCTCCAGGCTCCCGGCTCCCCGCCGAGCCTCCCGGGCAGCCTCCGCCCGGACGGGGGGGACCAGACGTAAAATCCGCGGCCGGCGGCCGAGGCTCGCTCGGGGCTGGAGGCGACGATCCTGGGAACCGAGCGGTAAAACCTCGTCCCGTGCTCGGCAGCGAGCGGGGCTCAGCTGCCCTGCGCCGAAGAGGGGCTCCCGCTGCCCAGAAGCGAGGAGGCGGCGCCGGGCTCCCCTCCGAGCCCCATCACCGCGCCGCGGCCGCTCCTCCTCGGGGCTCCCGGCGCGCTCCGACGGGGCGGCGGGACCGCGGCTCCTCTCCCGCACCCGGGCGGCCTCGGCTCTGCCCCCGCACGGCGGAGCCGCGGCACGGCCCGGCCCGGCCCGCCCCCCGCCCACCCGGGCGGCCCCCGC
>NC_048903.1:8197349-8335730 GCF_011077185.1 Oxyura jamaicensis | reverse complement strand
CCCGCCCGGCCTCCCGGCCTGCCGCCCGCCGCCCGCCGCCGCCGTCTCTGCCCGGCGGCCGCCTGGCGCAGGACGGGGCTTTGCCTAGAGCCGCTGTCAGACTTCCCAGCTCCCCGCGTTTGTCACTTGCTAAAACACGTGACGGAGAAGCCAAACACGCAGCTCTGTCGATTCAGAATACCGGCTCGTAAAAAGAAACCGTTTGTGCGGCTCAGCTGTTTCTCAGGCAAATGTCCCAATTAAAAACCAGAAGTGCTCGGGAGCCACGTCAGTAAAGTCATTACAGCGAGTTACAACCATAGTTTGATTTCTGCTGTAAGCAATGAGGGGAAACTGTATTTTAATAAATCTGAGGTGTCTTTGGCTTTTTTCTCCCCTCTGAAATTCCATTAAGCCACCATTTTATCCAGCCACAACTTCATTTAATCACTGGGATGGCATACGAAGTGGCTTTTATGACCCACAGGAAATTTCATTTATGTTCTTTGAGGTTTCATTCCGTACCTGAATGCAAAGATACACGAACATTTCTATGGAAAAAAATATTTAGAAACACTAATTATTGGAATACCTAAGGCCACCTTTTAGAAGAATGTCAGTCCCCACCTTCCCAGCTAGCTCCCAGCCTGGTCAGGCTGCTGGAGGCTGGCGCGGTTCTGCCCCTCAAAGCCCTTCCAACCGGGCACTTCAGAACATCCATGCAATCCTGAAGGATACTGACACTGCATCAAATTGGTACTTCCCGTTGGACATTTTTTTTTCAGAGAATTTTCAAGTCACTTTTAGTGATCGTATCATGATTTGAACCCTGCAGGGCCCTCTGGTAGGACCACGACAACTTGCCTGAAGCGCAGCTCCGTGCCTCTCCCCACAGGTATTATCGGGAGGTTGAACCCAGGCAGAGCCCAGCTCCCCAGGCAGGTGCAGCCAGGCCCAGCCAACCATAAAAGCTTTTATTGCAATATCTATTAAACACCATTTAATTAAACAGTCTAATAATCACTTACGCTTTGCTTTTCCACCCAAAAGCTCAGTGAGCTTCATGCAGTAAGCAAGCATCATTTCTTTTCAGATACATGGCCTTAAGCCATGTAGCAGTGCAGTGAGTTTTATCACCACCTTGCCAGTGTCCCCGTGAGTGCTTCACCTGCCAGGCCGCACGACAGACATACCCGAGAAAGGAACTCCAGCAGCGACTACACTCGGCAGCACAGGTTTTCAAGGCAAATCCCTGGGATGGGTTAGCTGGCCCTCTGCGGGTGAGGCAGTTCCGTGAATTCCAGAGGACTCCGGCCAGGAGGACTTCAAAGCACCTATGGGTAAACAAAATGCACCATCAAACTGTGAACATCCAAAGACAAATGATACATACGGGATGACAAACTGTGTCTGTGGAAAGTCGGTGGCATTGACACGAGGATTGCTTTCTTCTGCTCTCTTAATAAGCAGACTTCACAACGTAAAATCCTTCTCTTTTACCCCAAAGAACCAGATGTTTTCAGAATGCAGTTGCCTTTTTGTATCAAATTACCAGCTGTATACATGAAATAATGGCAAATCATATCTGAAAAACTTTTACTTAAGTTTTTATTAAAATTGATATTTAGAAATTTCTTCTGCATTGTGAAAATTTATAAAGGTTTGGAATCAAAAAATACCCAGTTCATGTTTAAGTGAGTTTTGTTTCTTAGATATATATAAAAAAGTAATAAAAATGAAAAGGAAAGGTAAATGCATTTAAACTTAGTTCTATTTTAATAAATCTAAGGTTGTTATTGTAGTAATAGTGTTGCTGAAGTGAAGACAGTTTTATCTCGAATGTGTCCCTTGGTTTATAACGTTAAACCTTCAGTCCTCCTGTATTTACTACCCACCAAATTTGATTTTATATGTAGCAACTGAACACTCTAGCACTGATATCTTTGTATTCAATTAAAGTAAGGAATTAGGAACATGAGTGTGTTTTTCACAGTCTTAACAGAGTAATATAAAAAGACTCTTTTTTTATGTTCTCATCTTCTACTAAAATTATAATGGGGGACTATTGTGCTGGGAGCTGACTGGCAAGTATTCAGTGCAAATCATTTTGCTCTTAGGATCATAACAACATTTGAAGTCACTTATTGATTCAATCCTGCCAGCAAAAGGGACTTTTGCAGCAGAGAAGCTATCACCTGCCTACACTCCTGCCCTGAACGGTTGATGAAAGCAGGAATATTGCAGGGAGAAGCTCCCTTTGCAGTTACTGATCCTGCAGCATCATCCACACCAGCCATTCTCAGTGAAATGAGGGGAACTATTCAGCACTAAAAGTGAAGGCTCTGTTTTGTTGATGACAGTATTTTTTCTGTAACTGTCACTCAGGTACCACAGTAGACTGTGTGGCATATAGATAACATTATTTCATAGCTAGGCACACTGAAATTTGTTGTTTTTATAGAAAAATCCTATGGCTTTCTCATAGCTTTCCACGTCCAAATTAGATTTTAGCACAGAAAACTCTCTCTGCTGTAGGACAAGTCAAAACACAGAGCGTTTGCTCTGGCAGCAGGACTCTTAGCCACTTTATCCAAGTGACTTCATTCCTAAGCCATCCCCTAGGGAGAAGGTGGCTGGGAGAAGCTCTGAAGTCCCCTTCCTGGATCCTGAGCACCTTTCTAGGAAAGCCAGGAGGAGTCTGAAGGGACCCTTGGGCGAAACCAGCAGAATGCCTCATGAAGGGACAGTCATCTTTGTCTTCTCTTAGTCCTAATCTCGCAGTCCGCTGTTAGCACCAAATCTCGTTTGATATGCAATGTGGGAGCATCGCTGACCTCAGGAGCTGATGGCAATTAACAGCGGAGGAGTATCTGGTGCTTTAGGCAGACACTGAGACTTATGGGACTCGTAATGGGAGACTGCTCTTGCTGTTGCTGGACCATGTTTTATAGCAACTCGTGAAATCCCATAAGTGATTCCAGCACTCTGTAGCTGCTGACATTTAAGAACATTTCTCCCTGTAATTTTTTTAAATGACTAGTAACTCCATTATCCGAATAACCAAAATACCTCCTAACGGCTACTCGAGGAGCCTTTAATTCATACCCCGCTGTTTGGAGTTAATCCATTCAAAAATTAAAACAGTGCAGGTCACCTTTGAGAAGGAGAATGCTGCAAAAATCATCCAGTTTTATACACATGAAGCATATGTGATGAGACATTCACTTTGAGTTGGTGTAAAAGCACTGTAGCATACATGAAGAGACTCGGTAGTCCTACCGTATTTAATCAATATTCATCTCTGCCCTAAATCCTCTAGCGGAAGCAAGCCCTGTTCAGCACTCTATTCTCAGATTTTTGTCACAGTTCTTTTCTCACCACACCGATATATTTTCATAGACACAGGGGCCAGTTTTGCTTATGTTGATAGAAAGTAAATGCTTCTGCAAATGACACCTGGGAGGGTTTGGGGCAGCCCTGGCCCAGGGCCGGGGTGGCCGCGCCACCATTCACAGCTCTCAGCAGTGCTCAGACAAGCTCCGGGGCTCAGGGTGCCTCCCCAGGAAGCTGCATACGCTGATGGCATGCTGAGAAGCTTCTGTGAACGGTACTGTCTCTAGAAAATAGGCGAGGGGCAGAAGTGTGCATTGGATGTAAACAAAACAAAACAAAAAAAGCAAAAAGAGAGATGCTAAAATGCTCACATCTCTGCTTCCAGCACAGCGACCTTCACTGTGGAGCTTCTGCCTCGTAACAATAGACTGGCAACTGTCAGCTCAGTTGCCTTTAAAATGTCACTGGTTTAACATCAAATCAAGAGATATAATTGCATTCTTCCTTCCTTTCCTTCCCTTCCTTTCTCTCCCTCCCTCCCCCAGATCCCAGTTGTGGTCAGGCCCCAACAAACCTGACTGCCTATTTGTATTCCTGTAAGAAGTTAGGAAAGGTCGTAAGTGCTGCAGGTTCACAGGGTCCGCGCGGTTCTCAGCATACACGACGGCTTTATTGCCCACCCACAAGCAGTGGGATGCACCGCCTGGAGCCACTCCAGGAGCCAGGTGACAGGACCAAGTATAGCACAGTATTTGAGAAAGAACTGACTGTCTGATATCAGGAAGTTCAGGGTTAAAGCTGTCAGGCTGGGCTGTTTTGCTGGGTTTATTCACTGTTGTACTCTGGACATGTGACATTTCCACCAAAAAGCCTCCTTTTACTGTCCATAAAACTGATTAAGGTAGAAGGCACGTTTCTGTATTTCACCTAGGCACAGTTCTTGCTTTATGCAGCAAATGCATTTTTAATTGCCTTTAGTTTCTACTTTATCTAGCTTTCTTATTTGATATTCTTTGTTAAATGATCTAACGGTATGAGACGCTCATGCAAGAACATACAGAAAGAGAAGGCAACATATATTTGTAGCACTGCAACAATAACTCATCTAGTATGCGGTGCTTACAATCAAGTCAAAATCAGTCAGAAAATCCAATTACTCCCCACTGTAAACTGTATCTGAAACCTAAGGAGTAAGCCAGTGCTAATAGCAGACACGACATTGACTGCGTGACATGTAGACAGGAGTAGCATAAGCCAGCAATGTACAGGTCGTCGTCCACCAGGACGGGCCTCGTACAGCAGCTCGGAGCGACTCCAGCCCTGCCGCCAGGTGCTGTGCCACATGGCATGGATCTCGGGGCAGGCTGCCCGCTTCGCCCTTCTGTCACCCCAGCTTCACTCAGGAACGGACCCGGCTACTGCCAAGCCTACCCGTGGGTCTACACACTAATCCTCACCTACATCCCGATTCATCGCGTTCTTAAAGTGGTCTAATTAATAGGGAATCGGAGCCAAAAATTATTAATAAAGCCCAGTTATCTTACTAGAAAAGGAAATTAAGTGCAACAGAGCAAACCACTGATTTAGGCAATGCCTTTTATTTCTCACTAGGCTCAGAGAAACTAGTAATATCTGCCATACAGAAAATGGACATGCATTTGACCTTACAGAACTCACAGAATCTCACATGGAAAAAATCCATATAAGAAACCAACAGATCAGACAAGATCTGCAGCAACATCTTAAAAGCTTAGGCCTTGGTTCTGCAAGCATTTTTATGTGAGCTGCAATAAGTTTGTCAGTAATCTGTCAAGTCCTAACAACTTGAGGAGATGAAGCTGCTGTACAAGACTTTTTAGAAGACATGTTTTCCATGTGTAAAATTGAAGAGTTTGCTTTACTTTTTAAAAGCAGTTGAGATTATTTTTCCTTTCTTTTTTATTACTTGCAGTGCCAGGATCATATCATGCTAGGCTCTCTAGTAGTACAAAGCTAAAAAACTGAAAGAATTAGAAATTCAAGTCACATCTATCCAGTTTTTCAAGAGATACTCAATGGATGACTAGAGAATTAGTATAATTACTGCAACATCACAGATACTAAGCAAATAAACCCAGATTAACTGGAGGTGGGGAAATGAGTTTTACTTGTTTAGAGTATATTGATTTTTTAATTTTTTTTTTAAAGTAATAAATGCCTGATAAACTATTGGAAGAAAAAACATTGCTGTTAAAAAGTCATCTCTTGCATCCCTCCAGTCAAGGGCTGAACCTAAAGCTGGCATGAAAAACGTTTTGATTCAGCACTGCTGCATTAGGCTTCCTGATGTGGCTGCTCTGTAGCTCGCACAAACCAGCAGCTATGGCAGAGAGGATGCGGCTCTTGTTGCTTCCTGGCCTCACCACACTTGTTATCCAGGTACGGGGTAACCTTCCTGTGCTTGGTCCTTTTGTCAGGACCCATGTTTTACCAACACTTTAAAATGAAATACGTATTTTTTTATATGTATGGCTGTATTTCTCTTGCTATATATAGTATAAATGATATTCGGAGTTAAAACAGGTTTGGACATTGTTGTACTTCAAATGATTTGTAAGATTTTCTACATTAAATACATCTGTAAATGCCATTTAAGCTGTGCAAATGCAGGGGAATGCTCCAAATGGATGCAAGTTACTACAGCTGTTAGTTAGGGATTTGAGTACGTAGCATGCCTCTGTGTTTGAACCATGGCTGAGTGAGAGAGCGAGAGAAAAGGTGTTGATAGTGAGAACCTGGTTAGTTCATATAGCCAAAATCATGACCTTTGTTAAACCAATGCAATCAGAACATGTACAGACATCCTGTTCTGGCAATTGATAACAGAGCATAAAGGAAGAGAGTGCAGGAAAAAGAGAAGTTCAAGTAGAGCAAGAATATTATGCTATATTTAAAACACAGAAAACAATACGAGGCACAAACATCTTGTATTAAACACACCATATCTGGGCTGACGTATAGAAAGGCTTCTAGGTATTCAATTAATATTCCTTTAAAGCTCGAGAATGTATTTTTATTTTGTTAAGGAGCTATCTCCAGCTGCTCTCTGCCTAAACCACAAAAACCCATCCATTTAAAAAAGAATGCAACACAACTCATCGAAGCCAACAGCTTCAAAAAGCATCCATTAATTTTGGATGCTTCTGGTTTTAGATGTCTCCCTTAATGAGCCTGAATGTAAACATGCTCTTAATAATTCTGCCAAAACAAGGCTAATAAGTCCATATCTTCATTTATCAGCTGAAACACCTGACCCAGTGCTGTACAGATGAATTAGATGCTCTGACTTAATCATTTGTATTACTTTTCTTTTTATGAAATAAAAAGAAACTCTGGGCCAGGTTCCCTGTTCAGTCCTGTTCCTCCCATCTGCCCTGGCCACTGCCAAAAGCCAGCATGGACGGGGATGCCAGCAGAGCATCTCTGCAGCCTGTAGCCGCCTGCCTGCAAGGGGGCCACATCCCCACGCTGCCCATCGCAGCATGTGTGTCTGCAACAGAGAAGGGAACGTGAAAAGATGCGCATTTTTTGGTTAGCAGATAACCCTAATAATGTATCCTTTCAGTCTACTGGTGAATCAGCCCGCTACCCACTGTTTCAAAAAGACTGTTAGAGACTCTAGCTCCTAAATTAGAATTGAAATGACTATTTCGTTCAAGCAGGATCAATTACTTGCTAGTGTTTCCTCACTGCTCGCTGCAGTTAGAAAGCCTCGGGGCTGACACACGTGGAGGAGTAAGTACTGATCTGGGACGTGGCTCCGTGGAGGTTTGGCTGTGGCCTGTTGATAGCATTAACATTTTATAGCCTTGGTAGGATGGACTCAGACTGAGGAAAAATCTATCTAGAAAATTGAACTGCTTATCCTCCAAAATGGAAGCAACCAGTGTCCAGGTTTGTCAGGCAGAGTGATTTGTGAAGGGCTACATCCAAAGCCTGGAAGTAGGGATCGCTCCGGCAAGTGACCTGAGAAACCCACAGGCACGAGTGCTGCTTCTGGTGGGGAAGGTCAGAGCCTGCTCCCAGCCAGGCTGAATTTTCTCCTCTCTATTTCTTCTGTGGCCTGCAAGTCTAAAGCAATTCTTCCCAAAGGAGGAAGAGCTGTTCAGCCCCAAAGGACTGACATTTCAAGAATTTATGGGATTTAAATCACTTGCTTGGTCACAAACGGCTCAGAAACAAGAGCCTCTCCACACCCTCCAAGGAGACTGTGGCACCAGAAGACCTGGGCAGATGGTGCCACGAGCAAAGGGAGGAAGATGAGAGCTGAAAGGCAGACGGCTCTTGACTCCACACCCTTCATCTGTGGACTCTGATGTTTTTCTCACTGTTCACAGGGAAACTAGATTAAAAATAATCCCTTCTTGCCTCCCTTCCACACCCAGATCTGAACTGGATAACTTCTAAAAGCATTTTCTGCACCAGCCCTTTAAACTGATTAAAATAGGGAACACCAAAACCATACCTCGGCAGCATGCTGGGTATGTGCAGATTAGAAACTGTGCACTACAGAGTGGCAACTAATAATCGATTTTCAGCAGACAGGAGCTTGTCAAGGGGAAAGAGGGTGGGCAGGAGCACTGGCTACAGATGAAACCCAGTACTCAGATCAGGCACTGAACATATGGGAAGATGGATTCAGTAAAACACTCGGGAGAGCTTGATTTTTACAAAAATTTAAATACGTTTTGCCAGCTTAAAATACCTATAATGGCCACTGTAGAAACACAGAAGTTCCAGCAGTTAATCTGCAAGTGTGTGCAGATTACAAAGCGTGCAAAAAAGTCTGCAAGACTAGAAAAGTCTGAGACAAAAGATCATGACACGAATCCTCTGAGGTGAGCAAGTAGTTCTAACAAAGTGTTTAATGGACAAATAGTTCTATTTGCAGAGAAATAGAAATGCTTAGAAAAAAATTGCAAGACGTATTTGTTCAAAGTGGCTCCTGTTAGGGATAAGCATGTGCCTGTCTTCAGATGCTGCCCTTTGAAAGCTCTGGAGGCTAATTTAGGTAACCACGAAGATAACGAAGGCTGGGTGTATAAACATGCTTCTCCTTCCTAGTCTCTTCTCTGGGTAAGAGTCCTGATACTCATGTATGACTTTGCTCTGATTTAAACCTTCTATAGGAAGAAAATTTTTGAGCAGAATGATTATTTCTCAAGCTGTAATTCATTCCCGTCCAGTTCACTGCGGGCAGGCGTACAAACACAGGGGCAGGTATCCAGGTGGATTGGAAAGGACGAGCTTCATAACATGCTAGGAATTCATTTGTGTTTCTGGGCATCAGGCTGTATGGATGACATTTGTGAGGTATGCTGCTCGTGGGCAGCAGCTCTCACCCCGCTGTGCCAAGGCACCTTCTGTCCCAGCCCCTGTGAGCTGCAGGCAGCTCAGGCCAGCACCCACCTTGAGCACATTGCAACCAGAAACTGAAGGTGTGCATTTGTTTCCCCATGGAATAAATTATGTCATTAGGCAGAGGTATTTGAAATAAACAGTAACAACTCTATAAAAATGGTAGAATTCAAATCTTTACAGCTACTTAACTATTAAGGCCTTTATTTCACTAATCTGAGATTAATCCACCACATAAAAATAGATACTTGTTTAAATAAATTGACTACACTGCTAGTTAGAGATAGAGATTTCCATTGCTCAGAAGGTCTGTTTTATTTTGATCTTTTTTAGGAGATAAGCTTCATAATCCCGTATAAAGTTGACTATAATGTCTGTTCTCCCTGAGAGCTCTTTATATACAGCTGAGATCCTGCTAACGCTCATCAGTTTCCGCTACCGTTTAGGTTTTCAGGAGGAACCCAGAAAGCAGTTATGAAGATGTTAACTGCAGAGATAACCAGAATTAATTCAAGCACAGCACTGCTAGCAGATGAACACTGTGAGGAAGGCTCTGATTGGAGTTTTCTATCCCAGCAAAATCGGTGTTTTTCTTACAGCTGGGGGGGGGGGCCCCGCCCCCCACAGGGTCTGTTCCAGAGCTTCCACCTTAAGCTTGGAACGTGGAAATTCAGTCTGTTTCCCCAGCATTATTATTCTGTGTACGAAAGCTCTACATGTGATGTTTTCTGCTTATCTATTTTTATTGCATCTTAGTAATAAAGCCTCTCTGAGCTGTGCTTTATACCTCAGAACAAGTCCGTTGGCCAGATGGCTGCTCCAACAAACGGGGAGAAATGTCAGAAGCACTTTTGCGTACCTGGGCAGTGAGGCGCACCAGTCCCGCTCTGTGCTGCCAGCACCGGCCGCAGCACGCCAGGGCTGAGCACACCTTGCTTTGTTGGCATGAGGATGATAGCCACAGGGACCGGGACGAGCCCTCTGGGGATTGTCAATGAAAGGAGAAGAGGCTACTTGGTATTGCACTGCCCGCATTATCTGGTTGTGCTCCTGAGATCTGCTCCAGAGCCAAAACCTCACCAAAATATTTTCTGTGTTTTCTTCCTGGATGATGCACATCGCTTTTGCTATAGGCACTACACCAAAGAGCTCAAAGCCAGTTTTGAATGGGATTTATCAAAACCTCCACTCCTAGCTGGCTTTCAAAATCATAACCTTGCCATGCTTCATCTTACACTGATTACCAGCACTATATCATCTGCTTGGTAGGGCTTCCTCTTATCATATGGGTGATGATTCCTCACTGCTGCTTATGATTTCGTACAAAAGACTTTCTGCTGTCAGGGAGGAGGTCTTTTAAAGTCCCACTTCATGGCCTTGTTGTGTGCATGAGAAATGCCAAGTCAATTAGGCAGGCTTGGTTGGCTAATGAGACTCTGGTGAAGTACATCACAGTGAATTACAGATTAGCTAACACTTATTGAAAATCCTGATAATAACAAGCAACATTTTTTCTAATAGAAAGCTCTTCTGCTGTCTATAGTTTCTCTGTCAACCTGATACCATCAAGACAAAAACAAATCTCTGGAAACCAGAGGCTTGAAGTTGGTGATGGTGGTCATGGCTGAAAGAAATAATATTAATTAATTTTCAAAATAATTCCCATGGCATGGCATGGCCCTACAGCAAGGGGAGAGGTGCTGTGGGAAGGAAGAGGGACCTGCTGGAATAACCTGTCGCTTCTGTATGTGTGGACAGTTATGAACACCTACAGCAACCCAGGGGATGGGAATGGCAGGAAAACTTGTTTAGAAACCCCAAATAATGAAGCTCTTTGTTTTCCCAGAGAATCACTGGTGCTCACAAGGGGAGAAAGAAGCCCCGGAGAGCAGAAGCCCAGGAGATGCTCACTCCTTGGGCAATCCTCCCTTGTGCCAAACCACGTCGGGAGGTGGCTGCAGGCGGTGACGGACAGGATGCGGGGACATGAGGATGCAGCGGTGAGGCTGTGGTGGCCTCCCTGAGTGCTGGGTGGCTGTGCTCCCCTTGGGCTCTTGTTCTGACAGCTCCAACAGGTCTCACCTTTCCAGGGCTACAGTCAATACCAGAGATGATTTAAAAAGCAAGTATATTTCTCCCTCCAATGTAATTGCTGCAGTAATTTATGCTTTTAAGATCCTGCCATCTTTATCTAGCTTTTCTTACAAGATTTTTTTTTTGTTTGTTTTGACTTTGGATCAACCCCTACATAGAGCAAAAAAGAATTCAGCCTCTTTGGCAGTTATTTTTGACCTTTTCCTGAGCAATAGCTGATAGCTTTCCAGACTCTTTGTCTAATGGTAGAGGTTAAGCTAAGACTAAACGTTCACCTGATTGCACTTGAACTTGTGGCTTAGCTGAGTAGAAAAAAACCTGCACTTTTGACACAGAGCTGGTTCCAAAAACATTGAACAAGTGTTTGAGTTATAACTTCATATGTTATTAAGTTGTATTGCACAGAAATCTTTCTGCCCTATTCCACACTGACAGAAAACCGCCTTTGCAGTTTATGAAATGTTAATACCACAGCACAAATTTATGTAGGTGCATAATGAGAAATGGTAGCCTGGGGAAAAAAATCTTATTTATAAAATTAAACTTGTTAAGTAAAAATGCAGCTAATGATTCACTTTTTACTCTTCAAATATATTAGACATCTATATTTTTTTGAATTCTGCAAAGTAATTGATAGGTTTTAGCATGACCCTGATACTACACGAAGGCACATTACACAAGCAAATGTTTTGGATGCGGTGAATCCACTGTTAATTATAGAAAGGCCTTCTTACAAATCTAGGATACCATCTGTCCTAAAACTATCCTTTAGCTAGCTTTCTGCCTTCAGTCTGTGCAGCTGTACTTGCCTTTGCACTCAAAATAAATAGGAGTATGCTACAGTACAAGCTAATGAATAAATGATGAATTACTAAAACAGTCTGACCAGATTACTCAATCTCTTCATCATGAGTCAGAAATTCCACTTCTGTTTCTTCATCATCTGCATTTACATGTGTATGCTCCCACAGAGCATACTTTTTTGTTGTCATTGTTATTACAGATTTTAATGGTTGGTTAGATTTGTCAGATTTTTGCAAATTCAATGAAATGCCAGACAGAGAAAGCACATGAAACACCGCATTATTTCTGCAGAATAATTACCATTATTTCCACATTTGACTTGTGGTGTCGAGAGACAGAGGGAAGGAAGAAGGTGCTCCTGATACCGCATGCTAGTGCTACCAAACCAAATGCCAATTATTCTTTTTGTCTTGGATTCAGCAACGATTTTGGATTTATCCCTGTCTTTGTGCTGGAGATAAGATACAGTCTTTGCACAGAAGAGTAAAACCAAAGAGCCACAAAACCTTCAGTTCAAAGAATCACATAAGCCTTTGTTTTAGATAAATATTAATGGCGGGGATCTATTCCTTGGTAGGACATTATGGAAATACCAGAGTGTCACAGAGCGCCATTTTTTTCACCCAACTGCTTATTGTCATGGCTCACCACTCATGTGGACAATAATCTGAAAATTTCTGGCAGGTGCTTGGGCACTCAGCATCCACATTTAAAAAACTGCCTTGCTTGTGTCCGTAAGTAACTATTATGGACAAGGTCTCAGTTTCAGCACCCCCATCTCATGCTCCTTTCCATGTAACAATATCTAATCACAGCATATATAAGTCAGTTCTGTGCCCCGGGTCATCGTTTTCTCTGGTTTTGACTCTCTGTAGATGAGACCCTGTGGAGGGGGGCCCGCCTGTGCGGGGGACAGATGCAGCGATGGGCACCGCGACAAGCCCGAGCAGACCTACGCACCGCCCTCGTCTCTCGCTGGCTTCCCTCTCCCATGGTCATCAGCCGAGTCCATTTTTTACCCTATTGAAATGCACAAAAATACACTGCCCAATTTGACAAAACTTCTAAGTAATTATAAAGTACTTTTTGCAATTTCCTATGTAATATCCTTTCAAACTTGTCCTGTTTTCCTTCTCTTTGAATGCATATTCAGTGCAGGCAGATTTGTAGGCACACAATGAGAAACTGATTTTGAAAAGAGGTAAATAAATTGCACTGGCTGGAAAAGGGCTTCTTGCTGCCCTTTTATTATGATGTGCACACAACTTGCTGCAAATTCTTTACTTTGCATTTCTATCACAAAGATAAATGAAATTGTCAATCCTGTTCACATTTCCTTTTGACAGCTATATAAAAGTAATAGCCAGGGTGCCAAAAAAAGCTTTCATTAATTCTTCTATTTATTAAGGTGAAAGGAGGACTATTTTGTAAACAAGGAGGGATAAACAGACTGAGAGCAAAATGTTTGCTTTTCCCAGAGAATATACCTTCTGAATGATTCCTGACTTTAGGATGACTCTGAGCAGCACTTACAATGGATAAAAAACTTCTACATTTCAGATTTCTGTAACTTTCTCTCAGCATTACAGCACTCCAGCACTAAACAGGATAAATAAAGTGCTGTGCAGTAATGCTGAAATGTAATCCAGGCAATCTGGCTGTAATATGTATATATACATATGTAAGTATATATATATATTTGTTGCACTGGTGATCCCTACCATTTAAAAAAAAAAAGTACCATTTCTTTTTATATGTGTGTGCATCCCTAAACACATGGATGTAGATGTCAGGGTCATGTCATTGAAAACATCTTGGCCAAAGATGCCCCCAGTGAATCACTTTTACTGGGAGCAGTGTGGAGCAGAAGGAGCCCTCAGCACTGCCGCACAGCTGACACAGAGCCTACCCAACCCGTGGCAGCACCCCAAAACGAGTTATGGCCCGGCAGGACAGCTACCTTCAGTGCCAGGATACTGAAACAGAGAAGGACACTTGCCATCGCTGCTACTGCCAGAGAGGAAAAAACAGACACCTGGGGCTAGGGGAGGATGGGCGCAAGTTGCAGGACAGAAGGAAGGTAGAAAGCCCTCCTGGGGGGCAGAGGGAAGGGAAAAGCTTGATGTCAGGGAGGGAGGGCATGGAGAAGCAAGCTGACCACCACAGAGACCAGCACAAGGCAGCCAGACACCGGACTTGCCCTCCAATTCATCAGTTGTTTCGAGTTCTCCAGCATTCTACTCAGCTCCGGTGTGCTATAATCGTCCATCCCACTTGGGAAGTGTTTGAGCAAAGAGTTTGTAAATGCTCAGGTGAGGAAGAAACCTGGTTCTCTGTGGGACTGGAAAGGGTGGTATTTCTCTTAACTCTGTGAGTCAGGATCAAGCCCGAATTACCACACCCAAGTTGCCTTGTTTGTCCTTCTTGAAAGACACGGGGTGTCTCAGGACAATTAGTTCTCTCTTTATGCTTTCAGCGTGGAGCTTAAACCCCTGACCTTTTATCACATCTATTTGGTTGCATATCCATGGCTCAGGAGACAATTAAAAATGAGATGCATGTTCTGCTTGGCAGAAAAATGCAGTACTAATTCATTTTTCTGCCTTCAACAGTCCAACTGTGTTTAGCTTTTCCTTTCTTCTTGCATTCATATCTAAACCTACCTCCCTTCCTCCACTGTGTTTTATACAGCTCTGCATCTACGTGTGTTTATACGTCTGTGCATATCTCCAGAGACATTTTTTACAACGCCTTGTATTAGCACAGAACACGTAAGACATTCTGCAAAGGTCTTTCATGTAAGTATACATATATATTTTTAAATAAAATTCTTCTGTTAGTTTAGCATCCTCTAAATGCAATCTTAAAGCATTCCTTCCCAGACAGCCGGTGGCCCACAAAGCATGGACTGACTCCTCTCCTAGTGCAGCCGCATGGGGTGTTATTCACCGCCCAAGTCCCGAGCCATCTTTCTGCTCCACTTTGAAGGAATCACTCCCTTTATCAGTGAAGAAAACAAGCAGCTTGCCTACTACAACATTCAGAAACCTCCCCTTCTCTCTCTCTCCCTCTCTCAGTGGCAATATGAATATCAGAGATGGGAGAAAAATGATGCTGTGTTTCCCAAAGCAATTAATTTTACAGTAGTTCAATTTTAACATCTTTGGATGTAAGCACAAATGGGAAGAAATATTAAAGCTCAGATTTACAAAGCCATGAAAAACAGCAGTAAACCACTAGGAAAAAAAAAAGTATTTCCTTATCAACAGCAAGCAAAGGATTTAGCCACTGGGAGATGTTTTAAAACCTGTTGTTGCTTTTAGTTGTTGCTTTTTTTTTTTTTTTTTTTAAAATCTACATAAACATTATTTCTGATTCCATGTGAAATTCAGATCCAATTCCAGACAAAGGCTTAAGGAAAATTTGAGATCTGTTGGAAACATGAGCTATCTGAAAGTGCAGCCTTTCCTAATGAAGCCACAATTTAAATAACAAGTTTTACATGAAGCAGAAAGAAGAAAACTCCAAACTCCAATCCACTCTGCACGTTGTATCAAAGGCAGCTGTTTATAAAGAGTTACCCTTGTTTCTCATTGCTGTGTATTCTGACAAATCTTGTGCCAGCAGTGGCTGTGGTGAGAAGTTACCTGAGACACTGACGGGCTGCACTTCTGATGTTTAGCCAAGTCATGAATGCATTCAGGAGCGAGTTACCCAGTTACAAGCTCCTGCTGAGAAAGGAGACCCTGGGAGCCAGTGCTGCTCAGCCTGTCGTGTTGCACAGGAGCACCCATCTCTGATGCTTCCCGGTCTCTCGTGGCCAGCCCTGGATCCGAAGGGCACACACTGCAGCAGCAGCAGCAGCCCCCTGTCGTGGCACTGGGACCCCACAGCGCCCCATGCCGATCGCGTTGCCCGAGCCACCCCATTGAGGCGCGGGGCAGGGGAAGGGGCTGCTGCAATGGGTGCCCTGCCCAGGGGCAGCCCCGGTGGGGCACCATTGTGGTGGTGGCACCAGCTCCACGGGCCCTGACATGCCGGGGTTGCTGCCTAAATGCTCTTCTGCATTGAGACAGGAGGCACTGGGCAGGTCTGGTTAGCCTGCAGCCTCTACGAAGCAGGGACATCTTGCTGTCCATTTGCTCAGCCCTTCATTAACAGAGCCCCCGACCATGGTAAAAAAAGATGGTATGCAAGAACGGAGGCCCTAAAGCTTTCCCAGGTAGATTGCTTTTTCTCCTTTTGTTCTCTTTTCAATTTTAGACTTTTTTTTCTCCATCACACTTAAAAATTATATAAATATTATGGGCTAGACTCTTTTTCTCCCAAACTTCCATTGGTATTGAAACAGCAAAGGTGTCTGTTTAAAAACATGGGATGCTCACTAGCTACTCAGCTGAAGGTTCTTTGCTATGCAAAGCTATGCAATATTTTCAGTAGTGCCTATTAATGTCAGCTTTCAGGGTATGATAAGGTATCTTCGCGGTTTCATATTGCATCAAGTGGAAATCCAGCATACAAATAACTACCTCAGGAATACTTCACACAAAATTATTGAAATTTTTAAGCTGTTCCTGTTGTTACACAAGAAGTGGAATAGATAATATGGTATTAAAGCATTTTTTTAGGAAAGTTTTTTAATTTTTTAAAAAGATCACTTAAACAAGGAATGTTGTATTTAGGGAATATTGTACCTTTGTCCTCTGGTAAATTGCCCTCCATCACCCAAAAGAAAAAAAGATGCCAGAATTGTCAGCAAAACTCAAAGCTATTCATATATAGGGCTACATAGCTAACTGGGATATATTCGGGCCATGCAACTACCAACACACGTGAGATACCTCATTTTACAAGAGTATCACTGTCTTGCCTGCGGAATGGCTCTGCACCTGATGTTCAACCATTATGTTCATTAGTGGGGAAAAATCCTTCAAGAGGATCATTCTTTTTAAAAAGCCGTATGCAATTGTGTGGCTAAAAAGCACAAACACCTTTAATTATACTAACCAGGCTTGCAAATTAAAGGCATAATAAGCCATTTGCATCTGTGTAAATCAGGTGCTAGACCTGAATTCAGTATTCATTTGTGTATAGCTAAGTAAAAACTAAAGGAGCAAAATAAACACAAAAGGGCAATGTTTAGAGTTTGTGACAGATTGGGATGATATAAAAGGGTGTCATATCAGTAAATTAGTGATGCCACACAGGCAGAAAACCATGGGAGATGGTAGATAATGGCATGAAAAGCAGTCTCTACATTTAGAGACTTTTCTCCACAAAAGCAATGGGAATATTGTCACTCATCCTTCACTTTAACAAATCTGCAGGATGAGGCTTAGACATAATTGGAGTACAAACCTGGCATCCTTTCCTGGATGCGAAAATATCTCAAAAAAGCTCCTACTAGAGGGATCAGCATGATGATTAAACTTTCTCCTTCACATCAGGCTTCAGATTCTGGAAGGGGGCTACACTCAATGATTTTAGGTCCAAAATTCAACTCTAGATAAAAACAGTTCAAATATCTATAAGGAATGTCTGGAAATCCTTTCTCAGACATTGAATAAGCAAAGTGTTCAGGACTGGGTGCTTTGTTCTTGTGTGCTTGATTAAAATATACAACTGCATTAATAGCAAATGAATGGATGCAATTGAAAGAGCTACAAGGAATCACAAAAGACTCGTGCTCTCTTTACATCAGCTGCACGATGCTCCACACTCCCGTCTCTTGCTGAAGCTGCTGTCATAAACACACAAGCAAACAAACCCCAGAGCTGCACAGACAATGTTCGAGACATCATTGGCCATGCTGGGGAATGAACCAAGAATCCCGACACTGGAGAGAAGCACATGTGTTGAGTCACTGTTAAAACCTGTTCACTTCAGGCATTTAGCAAGGCAAGAAGCACGGACTGTGTAGGCAAAATGAACTATCTCAGGACTCTTTTCAAGACTGTCACAAAGTTGCTGCTATGATTAGTAAGAGTGCAATAAAATCCTTGCAGTTTAACAGTGCAGAACAAGAGAGTTTATAGGAGAAAATAAACTTTTCGATTCAAAATGCACTCTACAAATATTGGGCCAGCTCCTGCTGTCCTGATTTATGCAGACACTCAGGCCTGAGCTAATCTTAAGAGCAGCCCGCTCTGTAGCCAGGGGGATTGCTCTGGTACCAGCATGGTTATTTCAGCTTTAGCTGGTCCGCTTTGGGGATTACACTGGGAAGTCCCACTAAGGGCAGAAAATGCCTAAGCACAGGGAGTAGAGAGCTTCACCCAGCAGAAATTAAAAACCTGGCCCGTGTGCCTTAGCAATCGGCAACCTTGTCATGTCAGTTCGGTTTGTATTTTGTAATGGTCACACATCTGACATCGAAGTACATTTGGTTAATGGATCTGTGTGAAAGAGCACCGGAATATAAGTCATTCTTACAAGGAAAACTACTCAGAGCAGTGCTACTACTTCTACCAGATGCAGAGGGACATTACTGATTAAGGCTCATTGCTTCCCTTCCCACTGGGACTGTTTCCACACGCTCTCTGGGGGAGACAGCTTGGCCTGATGACAGAAATTAGGGGAGAACATTCAACGCTGAGAGCGGGCCTGGAGGAGCTGCTTTCTTGTCTCTGGAGTTCGTATGCCTGAAGAACAAGGAGATTTTATTCTCCCTATGTCTCTTCTTCTTTTTTAAATATCTGCCTAAAACAAAATCTAGCTTTATCTGGTGTGAGGCCAATTAATACTGGTGACGGTAGAAGCTATTAGCAGCTTCAACAACAGCAGATATGGTCAAAAAATAAAGCTGGTCATTTCTGTACTCGTCTTAATTGCAGTTTTAAATCTCACACTGTTTTGCTCATTAAAATAAAGCTGGAAAGAAAAGCTGTGTGTTTGGGGGTGTTGAAAAATCTTTTATTTCTTATGTTCTTTTCAAAAAGCTATAGTAATTATTTTTATAGCGACAAGAGGATTATTTGACTTAATTTAGTATAGAAGATTAAGTTCTCAGGAGAAAAAAATCATTGTAACGTATGCAAATGGAAAAAAAACCTTAAGTTCTTGCTGTATCATCAGAAGAACTTCCCCATCCTTCTGTGAGACAATCCTGCTCCGCGGTGTGCAGTGAGATTTGACACGGAGCTAAAACCAACTGGTTCCTGGAAGCACGCGTGCTTGAAGAAGACCTGCTATGCTGCAGAAGTGAGCAGGCCACTTCCTCAGGGACCACTCTTTCCCCATTTTGCAAGGTTATGACAGAATGAAAGGTAAAGAGAGAAGGAAGAGAGCAATTCTGTAAAACGGGGAGGGAAAATGGTGCAACAAGTTACTCCTCTCCTCCTCCATCTCACAAGTCTCCACTCCCTCTCCACACCGGTTACAGAGCAAGACACCTTTCTAATTTTTTATCAGCAGAACCCATGTAACCATCCCCATACACCTGGGATGACGTGGGCCAAGGGACAGCGTGTGCCTCAGCCCTGACAGGTCTGCAGAAGAGGCAGGCAGGGCATGCAGAAGATGCAGGACACACTTTTTTTTTTTTTTTTTTTTTTTTTTTTTTTTTTTTTAAGAGCAGTTAATATTACCCATCAGAAGGACAAAGAGAAAATAATTAAACTGCATAACAGTCCTTGCTGCAAAAAGGTGTTTTGTTAGCAAAGCTTCAGCCATGAAGGAACCTCAAGCACACTCTTTTCCTGCGCCCACATGTTGATCTTCCTTCATATGTGCTGGGAAATGTGGCAGTCCTGCAGCAGACAGCTATCAGTGCCGCAGCCTCTGAGACCCCACACCAGCTCATGGCTCCGGACATCCCTTTACTTTTTCAAATAGTTATACACTGGAAATTCTCCAGGTTTTCTCCTTTCTAATTCAATTTTTAGAATTTCTTTTAAATTAAGTTTAGCTGTGAACTAATGGAAATAAATTAACTATGAAGTATATCATGGTGGTCCTAGTCTTGCTGTCTGTGGTGCGCTGATAAATGATCAGCATCATAAAATAGCTGTTAATAGATTTTAAAGCCAGAGGGGAAAATAATGATCATTTAATTCTGACCTGCGGCACAGTGCTGCTGGCTGGACCCCCCTGCCCTGAACTCCGGTGTCAGGACCACCGCTGCTCGCTGAGCGGCAGGACATTTTTCAGCTAGATAAGCCCACTGCCCCCTTCTGAGAGCTGACACATATCCTCACCTGGTAAAAATCAGCACGGCTGCAGCACCGCGTTACACCACCTGAAAACTGGTCTGCTACTTTCTTTTTTTTTTATGGTGCCATGAATCCTGTTCTCTTTCCTCTCTTTCCTGAAGCCAGTGTTCTCCTCCTTACTATTTTTTTTCCATGCTATATTGTGGCATCTTCTTTCTCACCCTGATCCATCTCTCCTAAGTTTTCCCATTGCTGTTATCTTTCCATCCCAGCAAGCTGTCTATCAGTTTGCACCATCTTCCCTGCAAAGTGCCCCGAGGTCCTTCCCCTTTGTTAAGTCCACTTGTTGGCTCACCTGTTCTGGGGCAGATGCCACTATCTCGGTCATGACAGCCCAACCTACGGAAGGGTCTCTGCTCGCCTTTCTGTGGGGTCTCAGAAGGGTCTCTGCTCCCTGCTGGACGTCGCCCATGACAAAAACAAGTGCCACGTGAGCAGATATTTATCGGTAGCTCCACCAGCAGGTGAGGGGCACCCACCGAGGGAATGCTTCACCATTTACAAGCAAACCGTGAACAGAGGCAAGGGATAAATGACTTAGCTGATCCTCTAGCAATTACTTTGCTATGTCTACTTTTAGTATTGTGAGCACTAAAACTCTAACTTTTCAAAGTTTACGTTCTGTTCAGTTACTTCAAAATACAAAACTAAACAATCAAATTATTCAGGTACTGTATTTTCCTGCCTGTATTTCTACATTCAGGCAAAGCTCCACTAAGTACATTCATGGCTGGCAGTGCAGCTCATTAATACTGCTATACTCTTCTACTTAAAAAGTTATTATGCCCTACGGGGTTTTGAAGTTAATTTTATTACTAGAAAAAGTCCCAAATGGAGTTCAGTTCCAGAGCACTTGGCTGTTTTGACTTGCTCAACACCGTTCTTTACCTTTACATGTGTACAAGCCCTTACCCCCCCAACAGGCCAACGTTTGCCAGCACAGACTACCTACCACTCCTAATACATAACTATAGATAAGCAAAACAATATAGCAGTTTGTACTGACAGAAAAGTATCTGATCTTGTTCTGAACCAGCCAGGTTCATGACCTGACAGACAGCGGCGGGCGGAAGAGCGGGCTCCATGGGCTCTCCCGGCTGCAAGGGAGGACTCAGCCCCAGGAGCCCTTTCCAGAGACCAGGGGACCACTGAAGGGGACACAGCTGCTGAAGGGCCCCGGGAAATATTTGCAGTATTTTCTTAGTGACACAGGACTCCTGTGCAAGTGCTAGCAAACACTAGTGTATGAAGCAAAGGTATTTTATGCTCTTGCTGGCTTACTCTAATCAAGAAGTAGGGTGACCTGAATTGATTCTTGAACGCGGCTTTCCTGGTTAGTGGTGTATAATGCCCATTACAGCACTGTCAAGCCTTGATGTGATGAGGGCATAAAGCACATTTCGATCCTGAAGAGCAAAATAAATTACTTGGCTTGGGCAGCTGGAAAAGGACACTTCTTTTCACTGCTATCTAGCAAACCAGGAGCAGAGTTTAGTCCAGTGAGATCAAAAATAGTCCAATAAGACTTACAGGCTGCTGCAATAGAGATGGCTTGCACCAGCTCCTAAGCCATTTACTTTTAGAAGCTGAAAAATGGCAGCACTGGAATTTTAGGTGAACTTTCCACTGCAGGTGATCATCACACTGAGCAGCGTTAACTCAGGCTCTCATCTTAAAACTGTACTCTCAGCATTTAACACCTAACTCTCCTGCCTCATTCTCCCCTCTAAAAGACCATAAAAGCCAAGCCATGGCTTCAGCGTCCAGTACAGGATCACTAACTTCAGGAACTTGTTTCTAAATCTTACAGTACATCGTCCCTGCCCTCGGAAGCAGCTGCTGGTTATCACTTTCACAAATATTTACTGCTCTCTAATTCTTGAATAGAATATATTATGAAAATCTCCATATGCCCAGGCACAGCTTGACTTATCAGGTGAAAGACAACGACTCTATTTTGGATTCACACTGCTTAGAGAACACTTACTGTATTGAATTCATACCTCATTTAAAATTGCCTTTATAGATAATAAATCCAAATGTTCCTTTGATAATTATTCTGTACTAAAATTAATGCCAAATAATGTGCAAGCAAGCAGGCAGGCCTTTATGGGTATGATTACAGCATTTACTTCTCTTTGGGAACTGCTGGAACTGTCTACATAAATAATACCATGCCATTATCCTTAAAGCAGCCCATTTGTTTTGCAATGAACCCATGCAGGGCGAACTTTCATATATATACTATTGAAGCTCTCTGTGTAACTTAATCATCTATCATATCTTTAAGAAAAGATCTCCTAGAAGAGAACTCTTCCCCCTCAGCCCCACTACTGCTTCATATAAAACCATAATGGTTTGAGGCACACTGGAAACCTTCCCATCTTTCTAAGAGACGGTTTCTCTTTGTTCAATCTACCTGCTTGCCTCTGTAGAGAAAAAAACTTTTACTGTGCTTTGTCTGAACTTCATGTAAGTGCATACGTTGCTACTGCACGGTGAACTGCTGGACTTTCAGTGTTCCTCCCAGTCTGACATTCCTTAGTGCTTCACTGCCTCTTCTTGCGTGCCATCTTTTTGCTGGGACACTTGCATTGTGCTGAGCTGCCTGCCTGGAGCACTGCCATTGTGCATTTCGCTCCTGAACTTCGTGTGATCAGGCAGTAGAAACAAAACCGGTGCCCTGTGAATCCATTTGACAAATTATAACCTTCTCTTTTTTGTTATTATCAATGAATTTGAAGTCAACGGTCATATATTCTGCTAAAGGCAACCCAGATGAGCACTAGGAATTGTGAAATAATTGCAAACAGGAGGGGTCTACCCAGCCCCGACCTCAAAAGCACCAAGTTACTGAGCTGCTTTTGACAAAAGTTGGCATCAGAAAGCCAAAAATATATGGATGAAGAAAAATGGCACTCTTGCTGGAGACTACTACTGAGTAGCAATTACACTCTAATCAGAAACGTTAAAAGGAAAAGCAGGAGTAACTCAATTCAGCGGCCTTTTACTGTCAATTACACCAGACCTTTTCTTATTCACTTTGCTGAGCGGCTACTGAGTGATCGCTGACGGAGTGAAATCACGAGTGCTGCATGCCATTCAGCCCGCAGCCCCAGCTCTCCCAGGCTTACCGACGGCTGCCCTTCTTACAAATCCGAATGTGATCTGATAAATTACTAACCAGGACTCCAGGATTCAGATTGCATTATGACTGGATTTATATTCTTGGCCCTTTTTTCACCACACAGACAAGTAGAAAAATTTTGGTTGCATTACTTAACTTGAGTCCATTTTCCCTGCTAGATCTTTGCTGGGAGATGCTCCCCAGCAGGTGATGTGTCACTGCCCTCCTCTGACACATTTCTGTGCGCAGTTCTCTGAAATATCGAGCCCATCTCTGCTTTGCAATGGAAAAAGAAGATTCAAAACCTAGGAAAATTCATCATACACAAGAGCTCTACAGCCTGGCCTTGTCTCCAGGTACGTCCTGCTTTGCACAGCGGTGGACCACTCGGTAACCCCAGCACGTAACCAAGAGCTGACGCGTCCATCAGGGCAGGAATACTGGCATCACTGTTAGACTGCCAGTGCTGAGCAGCACTGAGAAGCCTCTTCCCCTCTGCAATGCCCAACTCCAAAGATAAAGAGGCAGCCCTAGGGTAGGAGCTGAGAACAGCTTTTCCCTTCACTTTTTTAAAAAATATTATTTATTTTATTTTTTTAAAAAAGAACTTTGCTGATTGTGCCTCTCCCTTGTTTATCTTCTACAGCATATATTTGGGTTTCTAGATTTCTGAACTCTCATGAATGGGTACCTTCATTTTTCTTACAGGGTAGCAAAGTAATGAGGATCAGTTGCAAAGGTTGGTCAAAACAGTGACCTTTCTGTGCCAGTGGAAGTAGGAGTTCTCCAAATATTTTGTATTTTTCAGTTGAGTGTGCCTAGCCTGCAACAGAGGCAGGGGATGCAGCAATACGTGCTCCTGAGACAAAACAGTGTAATTTTTAGTAGAATATTTAGGGTTGGAAATTTTCTGGCCCGAGACTGGGAATTATTAGGTAGACATTTCCATTCCCAACAAAAATAGCATCCAGAGGTTCCTGTTGGCCTGGTGATACTATTAGCTATGGGAGTCTAAACCCTTCTTGTGGTCAACCACGTTATGCTTAAAGTGTCATTATTTGCCTCTGATAAACCTGCACTGGCTCCCAGCGACCTGCACCGGGACTGGCGATGAGTCAGGAGGATTGCCTGGGAAAGCTGGTGTAGTGAATCACAGAATCATCTAGGCTGGAAGATACCTCACCTAGTCCAACCTCTGACCTAACACTAACAAGTCCTCCACTAAACCATATCACTGAGCTCTACATCTAAGCATACTGAAAGCATAGTAAAAGGCAGCAAAAGTGTTTGCATCTCCCCTGGTGCCCATCTGTGCCGCAGCAGCTACTCCTGGACCGTGACACTGCACAGTCCTTGTCCTCTGCCACCCCCATGTTGAGCTGGGTGCTGCACGTGCCACCAGGGAACCAAACCAAACATTTGCCTTTGGGCTCCAGCAGAGTGCGAGAGCAGCTGGGTGCTGTGTGAAGGCAGGGGATGGCAGATGCTCCCTCTGCGCTGCTGCTGCAGCTAGCTACAAGCCAAAAGCCCCAGAGGAGGGTAAGGCACGGCCAAAGTAAGTGCAGCAGGGCCTGAAGAGGGTTCTTTGTGGTTCTTAACAAAGGGCAACAAACCCAGGGACTGTCTCTCCTGAGAATGAGAAATACACACACTGCCGCGGGTCAGAAAAAGCAAACAAACTGCCAGGATGAGACGGTGAAATATAGCGTGTCAGCGTGGGGGCTGGAAATAGAAGACTTGAAATCCAAGAGGAAATAGTTGCCTCTGTGTTGTGAAGCCTGAAGGAAATGGACAACGACTGCACAGACTCAAACCAATTAGGAAAAAAGATCTAATTTAATTACTTTCCACAGATCTTGGCCTCTGAGAACCAGTCAAAGGCAGAGATAGAAAAGATAAAAGGCTGCTTTAGGGGTGAACATTTTCAACAGAAGGCATCTAAAGGAAATGCAGCTGAACAATATAGGAAAATCCATGCAGAAGAAGATATATTTCTCCTCCAACTTTACTTACTCTTAAGTATTTGCCAACCTTTTTCAATTAGTTTTCTCAGCTGAAAGAACTCTGAAAATGTGAAGCCTTACAAAGACACATGATTAAATTGACTTAGACAGGTGAGGTCCAAAGCTTGCTAAAAGGTCATACAATTTATACTGACAGGTACTGCAGAAGACAACCTGACTAGTCCAATATATTTCCCCTGCTAGAAAAGCCATGGGCTTGCAGGCAACACGTTATCATGGATGCTGCTACCAAAAGTTACTTAACGCAGAGAGTAAATAGCAGCTCTGGATCTAGAGAGCTAGTGACACCAGAGCTGACCGCTGAGCCAGCCACTGCCTACATACTGGGACATCACGCCAAATGTTCTGCCCTGCTGTTCTTAAGCCCCTTGCAGACTGTCTAATGCCAGGAATACCAACCGCCTGACACAGATTTCGGATGCAGTGCAGGTACCTGAACTGGGAGTTACAACAGACAGCCCACTCGGGCCCAGTCTGCCTCTCTGCCCGTGTTCATACCCCGGTAATAAGAACAGAATCTAACCAGCCAAAGAATCAAAACTACTCAAGGTTTATTAGAAAAATGCTAATCTTGTGATACACCTTACTTTGTAAAAGATCACCATCTCTCAGAACAGGGTCGCAGCTATAACCTTGGCAAAAAGACCAAGGAGAGGGATGTGCAACCTTTCACAGAAAGCACTCCTTGGTGGACCAACAGCCCAACATCTCCCAACAGCCCCAACAAGGTGAGCTTCAATGCCCTCCAGAGATGCCCCCTGAATGCCCTGAATAATTAGAGGGCAATACTCTTGGAGCAGCACAGGACGCTCCTCCTCATCTCAACGTGACCAAAGCAGCAGCAGCAGGAGCTGGTAACTGAGAGCTGCTTCACAGTTGGCCAATTTTTGTATTTTGTGGACAAAATAATCAGGTAGAACAAACACGCCTGCTTTCCCCAACTAGAATGCAATTTTCATTAGGTGTTTTTATTTATAGACAAATAATACATTTAGTCACTCTAGACCCCGAGTGGCAGACAAAATGTTCTTTCAGAGGATGAGTCAGACTGCACTCCTCGTAGCGCTAAATTACAGAGGGATTTTCACTACACACCGATTCCAGCAATATGAAAGGTCAATACACACATATCTTCAGGTGCGAATGTGAGATGAGGAAATGCTTAAGCTTTTATCTTGTTTCAGAGTGCTTTGGGTTAAGCCTTACAGCTTTCCTGAAAGCTTTAGTGGCTTATATCTGCTGAATGATTGTGTTAAATCATGACTGTACTGATGTCCTGCACAGCACTGTTCATAGCCTACTTGCCCCTACTGCCCACTTTTTAGAAGAGCATGAGGAGGTAATAGGATTGGAAGGAGCGTCCCTATCATCTCCACCTCCACGCAGTGAAGCAGGAGCAACCATCCATGCACGCTTAGTGTGCTAAGGCGCTTATGCCAGTTTTGGAGGAGAGGCACGGCAGGCTGCTTGGAAGCTAACAGGAACAGACGGGAAAGTAGAGAAAACAAAGCTTAAAAAAGGCATTTAACACTGCCGGAGAGACAAACACAGATGCAACTCCAGTGACAAAGCTGAATGATGTAAGAGTGCACACGAGCCACTGGAAAATGAAATCAGTATGACCAAAGGATCTTAGCCTGATGGGGAGGGACGGAGAGAGGGAGGAACATGTGTCTCGCTCGGGAGCTCCCTGTGTTTGTGCCATTTTGCTGCTGAGATGCAGTGTGCTTCGGGCCAGTGAATCTGGCCATTGTTCACATTATCAGCTGGGGAAGTCATACTTTTCTAGTGGAGAGGCAGCAGAGCACTACCCCTCCACCTTGTGCAAGCTCACACAGTCAGTGCCAAGCTAGGAGGAGCAGATTTGCCAGTTGCCCCTTGATGCCATGAAGCTCCAAGCTGGCTGTCCATTCTGCCCCTGAACATTCAGCTCTGCTGCGGTCACTGTTTGTCCCTGCCCTGCTCCTTCAGGTTCTGTCTGCTGCCAGATTTTGGGAAGCACAAGTTTAAAACAAATAAAAAGCTTTCCTAAACTTTTGGAAAGAAGTGAAGCAGAAGAAACCTTTCTTTCCTGATTACAACAGCAGTGCCATTCCTTACCGATTGCACTCACCTTAGAGATCCTGCGTTTCTATTATTAGCATCACCGGCTCTTTTGTTGTGTCTTTACATTTCAGTCCTCGGTTGTACCACTGGGACTACTCAAAATTTCTGCCTTTTTTCCATGTCATAAATAAACATGCATGGGAGCAAAATCCCCAAGCACTCTCTATATGCATAAAACTGATTTACCAGCAAAGAACAATTTTGCCATGAAAACTGGTATTATCTCTTTCTGACACTGCCTCTGCACCAACAGACAAGACTTTTTTTCTTTTTTTTTTTTTGGGGGGGGGTATTTTTCACTAATGCCATTATGTGACGTAGCTTTCAGTAGCCCACTAAAAACTGCAAAACCTCACTGACATTTGCTTTATGGTAATAATACAAGTGATTACACTTTCAAAACCCAAATAACAAGAGCTCAGAAATCTTCTAGGTATCTGAACAAAGTTTTTACTTGCAAGCTTTCCCCCTGTCACCAACACCATGACAAGAAGCAATGCAGGTGACTTTCAAACATCAAATTGCTTGTTTCAAACTTTCCAGAAACTAACTTACCAGTTGAACTAAGTGGTAAGGCCACAGACTAAATCTGCACTACATATTTGAATGCAAAACCTAAATGTTCTGCTCGCCTCAGTTTTCTGAACAGTATTTCCTCAGGTGTCAGTAGCTTTTAACAAAATACTAAACTGAAGGGAAAAAAAAAAAAAAAAAAAAAAAAAAAAAAAGAACAGTAGAAAAAAATCTCAGCAGTTTTTTCCAGACAGACAGATCTCTGTTCTGACCAGTCATTGGCAGCGCAGTTCCTTTGACTGGGGGTAAGCTGCTCCTATTTCTGCTGACATAAAAGAAAGAAGAATGAGCCCGCCTTTCAATCAGTACATGATGGATGATGCTTGGTTGTCTCTGCTGTTCCCAGATTGACTTGCTTGCCAAAACTGGGGAACACCAAGAAACTCCTGCTAATGCGATGTCCACAGAGGCCTTACCCAGCACAAAGAAAGCTGCATCCTCTCTCTGCTAGGCTTAACCTCTGCTGCTTGCCTGCAATAGCACAAAGAAAATAAAAGGACTGAAAACAAGGTGAGATCCAGTTCTTCCCTGGAACAAACCCACGGGCTGGTGTGTAATCTTCACACACATTCCCAGGGCTGAATTATACTGTCACCTTTGAGGTGAGAAAGCACTGTACGCTAACAGGATTATTAATCTGTCAGAAAGAAAAGACAGTGAAAGGAACCCATACCAGGGAGCTGAAGCCAGACAAAGTCAAATCAAAAGCCAGCCATGTCCTTGTAAACACCAACAGAGATGAAATGAACAAATACACTATTGACGGATGGAGGAGCATCATGTTCTTAATGTCTTATGATCAGTGTGACTGCCTTTGCAATCTTTTTTTCAGAAGCGGGTCTGTTCCTGGAAGATACATTACGGGAAACCACTGTGCTCTCTGAAGAGGAGAGAAAAGCTGAGAAAGAGACAGCAAGTTTGCTCCACCGTGGGAGGCTGGAGGACAAACCTGCTAACTCTCTGCCCCATGGCAGCGGGGCTATGCCTGTGTGCTGGCTGGGGGAATAACCAACTTTTGCTACTGTTCTCCCCTGCCCAATAAAGCCTGCTCACCAGAACAGCATTCCCAAGACTTGGAAGGGGAGCTCTGGGAAGCAAAAGCTACCGAGACCGTTTCCCAACATGCAGTGTGAGCCAGCGGCTCTGGGCATCTTCCCAGCACCGCTCCGGGCTGGCCGGCCATGAGGGGACGGCGGAGAGGACTTCTGCTCCTGGGGAGAAAGCCCTGGGCAGCAGGAGCACCAGGAGCCTCCTGGCACAACCGTGAGGCATTTAACACAAGTCCCTTCCTCTCCCTTTCTGCAGAAGGAGCAATGAAATCTGCAGTGCAATGTAGTCAGCAAAGTTTGAATGATAAATGGTGATGGCGTTTCCACTCACTGTTAATATTAAAAAGCCGGGGAAGACTCCCTCTCTTGAGGTGAACCAGCGCATATCAGGAATATTTTAAATCAAAAGAGACTCAGGGCCAACTTGCAGTGAACTCTAAATTGCATTGAATTGACACGTGCTGAATTTACAGATTCCGTTTAGCCCTGCATCGTCTGCATGGTGCGGTGAAAGATTTAACGCCATGCCACGGTTTGATTACAGCCGATTTCCTTTCTGGCAGGATCTGACAAGACTCACATTTTCATGTTTTGTGCAGAGATATTTCAAACCTTAAGCAGAAGAGAGCTCACAGCTGTCCTTGTAAAAACAGTATCTTTACAGTACTGAGAAAATACAAATTCAAAAAACATTTTTTTAAAAAAATAAGTCAAACATTCATCTTTGTGTGGAAGTGGGTATGTGGATATACTAAAATTATATATACTTTACTGAACACGGCTCCTTGTACACTGCATGAAGAGACGCACGCTACAAACACAGAACAGAATAACAGAAAAGAGGACAGCTTGAAAAAAAAAAAGAATTTTAAACTTCCCCACATAGGCACCAGCACATATCAACAGCTTTTCATCTCAAGGATACGCAGGGACCTTTTCAAGGCTCTTGCCCCAAGGAGTTAGAATTGGAGATGAATTTCCGCCTCACTCCTAGACCTAGTAGTTGAAACCTCTATACAGGACAAGTCTAGAAACGTAACACACTGCTTGCAACGTGAGGATGTCTCAGCAGGACATCCTGCCATGAGTCCTGCCCCTCACGGGAGCTGAACCCAGCACCAGGGCTGCCCGGACAGCACGCCGACCATGCCACGGCCCTGCCCTTACCTGGCCTAAGAAACCCTCTCACGGGCCCTTAGTGTTGCCTGGGCTGGCCACCCTGCCGTGGGGCCTGCAGGGTGACAGCGCCCAGCTCACGGGCTCTGCAGCCACCGCTGGCTGATGTCTGGCCGCCCTGACTTCACACAGGGTTGAGCCCAACCTTTTGGCAGTCCTGGCCATCACAGGGGTACGCCTTCCGCTTTCACCCCCTCTGCCTGGGCCCTGCAGGCACTTCCCATCCCAGCTGGTCTTCCCGATGATCGCACCATGTCCTGAAAGTTAAGTTCGTAACATCAGGCTAGGATAGCCTTAGGAATAATGCTCAAGGAAACCTCAGGACAAAATTGACCCAAACCCCTTTATTTCTATGGATTTTATTATTATTAATTTGTTTTTCAGTGATCCAGAACCTTGGAGAAGCACACAATGAAGAGGAGAAATGACAATACAGAAGAAGACTCTGGAGATGTTTTAAAGGTAAGATCAAGGAGTGAATTCCCTTTTTTATTTTTTTTTCAGTCTTCTGTCATACAACTCCTTTTTAATTCTTCCAGTTTCCCATGCCTGAAATGTACTCGTGTGTACAATATTTATAACAGATGTTTTTACCAGAGAGAGTTAATTAGAATAATTCTCACAGACACTGCTGAAATATGCCATGAAGACCTTGATGTTGCAAGCTGTGGTTTAGAAGAAATTCTGGTCTTGGGGACTCCAGCAAACCAGAGAAACTCCACAGCTCTGTGGTATTTCTGATTCAGACGGTGACAATTAAAAGTGGAAGCCAAGCTATTACCTCTAAATGGCTCAAGGGCTAGAAAAGAAGAGGAGGAGCTGCAGGGACATACGTTGCTAGAGATGGAGAAAAAGAAAGGAAAGCTGAGCATTTCCATTCAACAAGCAGGTTTTAGAATGCGTGGAAATGACAGAGGTGATAGTACCAACGTGTTCTGTATCTGTGAGAACCACAGAAACCTTCTCTACAAAGAACTCTGAAAAAGGGTGCAAGTGGGAGGTGCCATTTTGTTTATGACCACGAGCCCTTGGACCACACTTGTCAAGTTTAGTTTTTATGTCCATTTTGAAGTCTGAGAAGGAAGAAGGAGGCTCCCTTACACTCAGGGCTTATTGACAACGCTGCTGAGCAACTTCTGCCAAGGGGCAGCACAGGTGCTCGCTTAGAGGGAAGCACAGAGAGGCCAGGAGGATGCTGTGCTCCTCGGGGCTAACCTGAACTCGACCTTCAGAGGTGTTGCCGTTTGGTCTAGTGTGACTGCTGTACTTGGTTTCCGTAGGGTAAAGAGCAAAACAGAAACACCTCAGCACGATGCTGAAAACAGCACGCTGTGCAGGGAGCTGGCTACAGCAATTTAATGAAGAGCTTAGTGCAAAGTATTAGAAAACCAATCCTTTGCAAGGCCAAAGAGCATTTCTGGAGGATGCAGGGAGCTGCGGCTTGGACAGGCTGCCTGGAGTCCACCCCAATGCGCAGGCATGTTTCGTCTGTAGATATAGTCAGGGCTGCTCTAAGGGGAATAAAACAAAGGACCTCCAAAAGTCATCAAATTTCTGAGCAAGCCACTCAAACTAACACAACTCAGACAAGGAAAATGGACCTGAAGCCTTTACCATGATTTGCTGCATTCACCTTTGGATGACTGATCAGCAAATATTCACCAAAAAAAAAAAAAAAAAAAAAAAAAAAAAAAGTTTGGAGCCACTCACTCACTCACATGGGAAGGGGAAGAAAGAGACTGTAAAACTGCCACAATTTGGGCCAGTTTCTAAAGATTAACTTCTGTCCAAGAGGAGTGGGCTTGAAGACAGCAGGTGGCACAAACTCTAAATGCAAATGTCTCTTTGCACAGCTCCATCCCACTGAGCAGCCCCTCGTGTCGCAGACCCTCACGTCCCACCCAAATGCCCAGGGAGGTGACTGCTTCCCCACAGCCCAGCTCGTGCAGGGCTGCTCTCTCTGGAGTCACCAGGCTGAATTTAAAATGTACTTCGATGACCTGGTCAAACTGTTTTGTCTGAAGAAACCCCATTTCCTCAGAGTTCAGCCATTAATCCAGTTAAGTGTAATTAATGCATTTGCACAAGTCTGAACTAATTTCTCTGTTTACAGAACAGATTGGATAAATATCCCTGTGAGAGGCAGAAAATTCATTACAGCAGCAGCTTAGGTCCCTGTATTTCTAAGCTGTCTTGATATGAGGAAATTACTTCGGTACCCTAACATAAATCTATCCTTTCAGTAAGCTCTTAATGTAAAAGCACTGTGGAAATAATGTCAACAACCTCCTGATGACTAATAAATAGACTAATGTACATCCAGCTGCACATAATAAACCTACAGAGAGCCTAATGCCATCATAAGCCACAAGAACAGGTATCACAAGATTACAGCTGAGGTTTTGCACACATGCACAACACTTTATTCATATTAATATTTGTTTTATTTCTCCCCTTACCGTCCCTGGTTTGCTGCCCTTGCTGGCTCCAACACTAGCCCTCTGGGCTGGTGCTCGCCGCACTCCCAGCTCTCTCCAGCTGCCTCTCAGCATTGACCTTTCTCAGCAGCAAATCCTGGAGCTGCCACCTTGCCGGATGAAGCTTTTTGCTTAAATCTTAAACAGAATTCTGTCATCCTTGGTGCTTTGTGAGAAGCCAAGGACAGAGCTCCACTCAGCCAGGGGGAGCAGGGAGGAGGCAGCTGTGTTCCTGACAGTCCTTGCTCGGGAACCAGGAGCCCTGGGCCACCACAGGGGATTGATGGAGTTGGAAATCATCCCATGTGGCTTTACGCAGCTAGCAGGGGGCCTGATTCAGGTGGGAGCATGGTCACTTCTGGCTCCCTCTGTAGCCAAGGGAAGGAGATAGAGAGCCACAGGAGATGCTGCTGTCAGCTTCTTGCGGTTCCTGCATGACAGGTCCTTACATCTCTGCACCTCAGGTCCTACCTGCAAACCAAGGTAATGGCACGACCTTCTTCACGAGCAGGCAATGAGAGCAAATACACTAACCGTTAGAAGCTACTCGTCCCCTCACATCATGAATGACAAAAATAACCAGGACTGGTGATGGCAAAGTAACTTTCATTGTACAGCTTTCCTACAGGCTCAGACGTGACTTAGGGGTCGGTCACCAGGTACCAACTGCCAGCTGTCTTGGCCTCAGCAGGGGCTGCTGTTGTCATGCAGGCATTTTCCCACTGAGAGCTGAAACACCACCCAAACCCCACATCGGCCACCAGAACAGGAACGATGTTTCAGTTCTGTCTCTTGCTTCAAGACAGTTGTTTTAGGCGATCTCTATGCTAATTACATACAAGACAAAGACGCTAGTTAAAAACTCAGCTGTGCAATTTTGATTCTCATACAGGAAAAACAGACTCTCAGTGCTTTGTCCCCTAACTGAACTTACAGCTCTGCTGAGGGTGTCAGCGTGATTACAAAAATACTAAACTGATCTGTGCTACAAAACCGTGTAATGTGAGTTGTAAGCAGATACAACCATGTGGTGCAACTTTAAGGCCAGGAGGTACTAAAAGTGGAAGAACATCTCTCAGTACCAATCTCCTGAGCATCCAAAAGTGCACGTTTGAATTCAACACAGCTGCAGATTAGGGAATTAGAAAGGATACTGGCTGTCAGTTTACATTTTTTAAATGACTGATATTTTTTTCCTATAAACATCTGCTGGTAAATGGGTTTTATTATGGCACAGACTTTTGGATGGGAGAATGTTCTCAAATTCTATTTCCTTTCCAAGTTTCTGTTGGGTATTAACAGATCTGCATACGTTCCAACCTCACGGGCAAAATCCATTTGAGTAACAATTTCTTCTGTCCTTGCTTTAAAAAACTTTGAATAAATACAGCTACCGTTGCTGATCAGAAACAAACACTCCTTTATTTGTATTCTTCAGCTTTAGTCCCCTGGGTGTTATGATATGGTAAAGCAGAACGGCTCTAGCTCTTGCTACCATTCCACACAATTCTCTCGTGCTTCCTATTTCTACAACTCCAGATCGTGTCTTCACTCCTTCTGATTCCTACATGTAGGAGGTTACAGGAAAGGATTCTGCCTCCCAAAGCAGATAGCCATCATGCTGTGCTCTCTGCTTCCCAAGATTTTCCTGCTCTTGATGTGGGATAGTATGGTAAAAGCCTAGACAGTAACTGCTACTGTTTGCAGGTTTGCATTTTCTGCCATCCTATTTCTTACCAAGATGCCCTGCTTGAGATGTAAGCCCACAGTCAAGCACAGAGGAGTCCTTGTTAGGAGGTGTGGTGATTCCAACATTACCGTCTCTTTAGTTTGCATACAATAAACACATCGACAAAACACACCACGCACAGAGACAGCCAGCACAGGAAAGACCATGGCAGCCCTTGAAGTCCTTGAAATAGCAATTGTACAACCCCTTTATTTATCCACTTAGGTCCGTATCTCAGTTCACCACAGGAATCCTAGAGAATTTTAAGCAACTCTTGTTAATACACTGGAAGAGATAGGCTGATTACCTTGTGCTCATTAGAAGTGTATGAGGCTACCAGAGATAATTGGAGAGCTCTGTGAAATATTTACCTTTTTTAGGTCGCAAATAGTGCAGTTCCTCATTAGTTTACCCTGCTATTGCCCACTGCCTCACTAACCAGGGGTTTGCAACCTGAAAGGACAGTGCAGGAATTCCTAATAAAACAGGGCAATGCACTGCTTTTTGCTTCTGGAGTTTCAGTACAATGTGCTATGTTAAGCAGGCTTTATGGTATTGTTTTGTCTGTGCAAGAGACAAGGCACAGCAAGTGAGGAAACTGATGTAAAAAGCGATGTGACAATGCCATGTCAACAGTGGAAAGACATCAAAACAGTCTTTGCAAACCTTAAGAAGAAAATCAGCCATTGAAACTGCTCTTTTCGTATTTAGATGTTTCATTGCTTCATGCAGAAGTGCAGTGAAATGAGTCAAGCTTTGTATCAAGCCTTGTCCTTGGACTGCACCGACACCTTCACAGAGGTTCAAGTATCAGAAGAGCTCGGTGCATTCCCATCACTGTGGAATCCACCCTGAGCACTGCTGCAAGGGGTCACAGCGTACACCACGCCACATGACAGCAACACACTGCAACGTCTCTTGGGAAAAACCGCGCAACCAGGCAGCGAGGAATCTGCTCCTTTGCACTGATGTCTTATAAGAGCGTCGCAGATGTAAAGGCAGCTCTTTGCCACCCTACCACAAAGCCATGACACAAAGCTCCCCAAAGAACAAATTGACTGACTACTGGTACCAATTGCACCGAAGTACCCAAGTAGCTTGTGTGAAGCAGCCTTCCCCTGTGGATTTTCAACTGACACGCTTCAGCTTACACCGTCTCACCTAAAATACTGGAAGTCAAACACCTGCATCTGATTTCAGTGCCACTACCTGTTTCTGAATTACAGCAGGTATTTGAGCATAAACACTGATGTTGATTAGTGTCAAACTTCTGATAGGGGAAGCAGTGGAGTGGGGCTCTCAGTTGAATTGAAAGTTTTTGTAATTGGCCTGTGTCAACTGCTTTATAAAGAGAAAATCTTAAAAACAACCTTCCAGAAATGCCAGTACCACTTTGAAAAAGCCTCTAGTTTCATGGCACAATTTAGTTCTCAATGATTATATAATTACATTTGTGAATGTAATCCTGTGGGGTATTATTCTAATTATAGACCACAATCCTTCTTAGCAGCTTTCAGAGAAATAATTTGCGTAATGAAATGAAGCTTTCCAGCTGCAGGAAACAAACCAATCTCAAACCTTTTTTGTAAATGACAGGATATCCTTAATGGTGTGATCGAACTTGGATCAATCCACTGACAGAATGCTGTGTCTGGCTGGATTTGAGAGATTCTTATTCTAGAGTAGAAAAATGGCTGAGGACAGCAATGCTACCTACTGAACCTCCAGATGTTGTCTGTGATGATACATTTGGAAAAAAAATAATTTAAAACTGAGGCCACAGCCATTCCATCCAAGCGTGACAGCACCGCCACTCCAGGTGTTGAACACAGAGGTTGAAGATGAGAGATTTCTGGCCCTGTGGACATTCTAATTTTGAAGAGCCAAAAGGAAATTTTGCTCAAAGATGCTTTTATCCATTCGCACACAGCAGCATCACAGAACAACAAATACAGCTGAGAAGTAAGTAAAGCCACAGGAACTCTGAATAGGTGCAGCAGCTTAAAGCACATCTTTGCAGATGCTAAATGTCTCTGTAGATGCTCCGGTGTCACTCAATAGTGCTTCATGATACTTGAATGTTAGCTGTGCTGTGGGCTAAGATCTATTCACTCTTTCAAAGCCATTCTCAGTGACTTGCTGACACAAACGGAACCTACAAGCATCGTGTTACCACTGCAAGCTGTCCTTCAGGGCTATCTGCATGCCTCACACAATATCAGCCCTCTTGCTTGTTCGCTATAAGTTTCCTGATATTTTTTTCCAGCTTTCCTTCTATTGCTCTTTATACAACACCTCCGAGGTACCAGCAGAACCACTACCATGCACACAAGGTAACAAGACGGATAATGCCAATGCAGAAGGAAGCACTGGAGCATTCTGCGAAGAGAGGTGATTACAGCAGCTAGAAATGTGAAGGAGCCACCAAGCCAGTAAGCCTACCTTCCTGCAGGAGGAGGATGTAGCTCTTTGATGAAGGGTGCACTGGAATATTAAGTAATAAATAATAATAATATAATAACAGGAAATAATTATTTTAAAAATAATATTTTCTCTACATTATTTTGCTTGCACAATAAAATCCAGATTCTGAATAGGACCAATTTCTGGGAAGGGACTATCTAACCTAGATAACATGCACTGATACAGCCAGTCAAAATCCTAAAGTGCATTTACTGAGGGCAGGAATTCCTTCCAAGACTGCTAGTACTTCAGATAATCACCTTCTGAGCTGGATTTACTTAAAAATGAACTCTCTCTAAACATATGGATACATGAACATAATCTTGTTCATTTCCATAGTGAAGAGCCAATGTCCTCCTCTTTACTGTCCAAAACTGGAATTTGATGCAATTCTTGTAATGAGAATCAATCACCATTATTTCTGATGCTAAAATTAATTTTGGAAACTACACCGTATGAGAGGATGCAGTTACTCCACTCAAAAGTCTGTGCGGTGCAGACAGGACAGAACTGGCTTGTGTGCTGAAAACATCCATGCTGTCTTGTTTCCAGACCCACCTCTCAGGGGAGCACCATCCTTGGCTCATTTTCAGAGCTCTCATTACATATTGAATCAAGAGAAACTCAGGCCTGGGGCTGTGGAAAGATTCTGTTTGATGCACTACACATCCCCATCCCTCGGCACACATAACAAACATCTTCCCACAATCTAGAACTGCACATGTGATTCTCTCCTTTACAGTTGTTTTGGAAAAAGTACATTTTCTGCACAGACTGGAAGCAGAAGCAACTTCTGATACAAGCACACACTATCACCATGATGCAGAATTAAAGCAGGGCTTCAAAGTGGGCCCTGAGAATCACGACAAGCCCCTCACCACTACACCTGCAGTCAGTGGCTGTGAAGCTGGGCAGCACTCTGGAGAGCAGCCTAAAAAGCATCAGTTTCAGGACAGAACAGGACAAATGACAGGGAGCTCTGAAAACCTTCAAATGCATTTTTACTCCCTCTTTTTGAAATCCCCCCTGTTCTTCAAATTTGATTGAGAATTGAAGTTTCCTGGTTTTCCACGGTCTTAGACTTCAGTTGCAGACATCAGGTAGACAACAACAACAACGTTTCAGTTGCAGACATCAGACAACAAAAAAGGCAGCTCTACTGGTTGCTCCCCAGCGCGCTTTACACAAGCACACTGTGGGCACCCATCCTGGCAACTCTTGGCCTGTTGCATATGGATGGCACCAGCGGCCCTGCCTCCACCTCCTAGAGTGACAGTGGCTTGTAGCTACTGCAAAATAGTGCGACCTAGTGAGCTAAATTACATGCTACAATGGGCTGACAGACAGCAGTGTATGTTCCACCGTATGCAGCTTGTGTGGGACAAAGAAAGGTGTCATCGCCTATCTGTTGCAATTGCTCCTTCTTAAAGACCTTTATTCTTATATTTGATTCTCAGGCATTTCTCTCTCCCCTTTCCCAGAGATCATCCAAAGTAGACAAGGTATGAAGCAACCTTTCTTATCACGTATACACCTCTGGGAGGTTTGGAACTTGAAGATGTGCTATTCCTGTACATAAGGAAACAGCAAATGTTGGAGAAATACAAGAAATCCCATCCTATTTATTGCTATGGTTTTGAATATATGAGGTTCAATCAGACCATATAGGAAATGTCGTGTTAGTTTTGGCAATGCTAGCCCTAGCTGATGGGTTTTAGGAGGGCTCCCAGGCTGGACGTGGTGCTCGCTAGGCCTGTGCCTTTTACTGTTGTGGGGGTGTACTACAGGTCACCAGATCAGGAGGAGGAGGTCGATGAGGCCTTCTACAAGCAGCTGGTAGTAGCCTCACGATCCCGTGCACTGGTTCTCATGGGGGACTTCAATTATCCAGACATCTGTTGGGTAAGCAACTGAGCCAGCGTGTGCCCTGGTGGCCAAGAGGGCCAATGGGATCCTGGCGTGCATTAGGAGTGTGGCCAGCAGGTCAAGGGAGGTGATCCTCCCCCTCTACTCTGCCCTGGTCAGGCCTCACCTGGAGTACTGTGTCCAGCTCTGGGCTCCCCAGTACAATAAAGACAGGGATCTCCTGGAAAGAGTCCAGCAGAGGGCCACAAAGATGAGATGGGGCCTGGAGCATCTTCCCTGGGAGGAAAGGCTGAGAGACCTCGGTCTGTTCAGCCTGGGGAAAAGAAGACTGAGAGGGGATCTCATAAATGTGTATAAATACCTGAGGGGTGGGAGGCAGAGGGATTTGGCCAACCTCTTTTCAGTGGTTTGTGGGGACAGGACAAGGGGCAATGGCCACAAGATGGAGCACAGGAAGTTCTGCACCAACATGCGAAAGAACTTCTTCATGGTGAGGGTGACGGAGCACTGGGACAGGCTGCCCAGGGAGGTTGTGGAGTCTCCTCTTCTGGAGATATTCAAGGCCCATCTGGACACCTACCTGGGCAGCCTGCTCTAAGGAACCTGCTTTGGCAGGGGGGTTGGACCTGATGATCTTTTGAGGTCCCTTCCAACCCCTACAACTCTGTGATTCTGTGAATAGCACTACAGATAAATGCTGCAGTTGGGCAGATAACACACATATCCCTACAGTACACTGCATTGAGAAAAGATGAGCAGGGAACGCTCAGAGAAACAGAGGCTGTACCTGCTCAGTGTGACTGCTATGTTTTGGGCTGAAGCTTAAACATTGATGTGCTGGGAGACTGCTACAGCTAAGCCAGCTTGCATAAAATTAGTTATGTTGTACTACTCCTTGGTTCTTCTTTAGACTTGCTTGTTCTTCCCTGAGCAACCAACCAGTAGATTATTGATCACTTTGTTTTGACTCAACATTACCATAAACGTTGATTACTGGTGTTAACATTATTTATGACTATGTATGCTTTGGTCAGCTATAAAATAGAAATAGTCAGTCACACTAGAATCAACATGAGGTATAGCTGTGCCTGTGCAGCCCAAGATGAAGGTTCATGACACAAGAACATCTGAGAATGACCAGTGCCTGCTGTAGTTCTAGTCCGGCATGTTCACTGGGCCAGGGAAAGAAAACAGGTATGTCTATTTTATGTTGCTCTTCTTTTACAATAATAGTGTTTGTAAAATCAGTATTCAGTTTGAATTGTGTGCTGTACATTGCATTATATATGTAAATTAATTCCTATTAATCTTTATAATGTTAAGCTACTGCTAAAAATGTTCATTTAAGAACTGCCTTTGTTCTTCTGTCTCCCTAATTTCAATTCCCTTCAGTCTCTTCTCCGTGTATATTAAAGTACTTTATTAATTTTGTCACGTTAATCTGATCAGCACTAAACACGCTATCATTTCTAAAGACCTACAACATGAAGCTAAGCTATAGTGACATGCAAACAAAAGGCCTAACATGCAACAGGCAAAGCAGCTCTCGGTGCGCCTGGCCCAGGAGAAGGTGACAATCTCTGCCCTACTTCTGGCCGAGCCCACCCAGTCTTTGTGGCCCCAGCTCTTGTCCAGAACAGAGAGGGCAGGGGAGATGAGTCAGGACATGCAATTAAAACATCATTAAAATAACAGGAGGGTTAACTGTGTCATCAGAAAAGAAGGCAAAAAAAAAAAAACAAACAAAAAACCACCTAACAATGGTAAAACCACCAAGCTGTTTGTGTCATTCCGCATATTTTTGAATGGAAGGCCTGAAGCAAAGAGGATTATCTCTGAATGTTGATTACCCAGACATTATATGTCAAAACACAGTACTAGGTCTATGGGAACTGGGATTAATTCTGAAATAGATAGGATTAAAACAGAGAAATAACTACCAAGTGGAATTGTCTTTCCTATTGCAGGATGGACATGTTAATAAACTGAGGTTCCGTTCTGAGATCTTATGCCAGGAAAAAAAAAAAAAAAAAAAAGAGCTGCAAAGAAAGCAGGACCAGAATTCATGACAGCGCAGGTACTTACAGGAACAAAATCCTATTTTAAGATTCATTTCCTTCCTAAAAATGTAATAGTCAAAAAACTGTTGCCTATTTAAACATTTCAATACTTCACTAGAAATTTCTTTTCTCCTTTCATTTGTTTGGTAAATTTTTGCAGGATCTCACCAGGTGTAACATCTGATGAAAATGTAGAGGATTCAATATTCAGGTGATACTGAAATGGTGGTGTACAATAAAACTTGCCTGGAGCTCCAGAGAGAAGCAAGAGCAGGCACATGCAGATTTCTCTGACCAAGCATGTTTTTTCTCATGATGTAATTGTTGATTAAGTTATGCCTAACAGGTAGAATGCGATTGATCTCATTGACTAATTCCAAAAAGAAATAGCTGCTTTTCATGAATAAACATGCAAAGTCTGAAACTGAATTTCAAAACTTGGTGCTTCACAAACAATCCACACTTTGTCAGGTTTTTGCTTGTAATATTTATCAAGTATTTCTGAAGGCAGAACAGATTAGGAAATTGTGGAGCTGGTTCACAAATGCCATTAATCCCACAGAGAATAAAATTTATGAAAATGATCAATATTCGCTACAAATTAGCCATTCTATGACAAAATTATTTTCTCCTCAATCACATAACCAAATTCTCATCTTGAATACTTCCAGACCATTACATTTCATTAACATTAATTGGGAACTGTATATCAAGAGGCAAGATTTGCCTTGCAGTAAGCACAGATCTTCATTTCATTTTTCAATTCATTTTATTTTGAGAAATGAAGAAAGGGAAGAAAAGGAAACTGAAAGTGATGTGGCTCAATGACAATGATGTGCAGCAAAAATAAATAGGACATGAAAAACTAACAGATAAAGTGCAGCAGCCCAGTGTGTATACTCAATATTAAGGAATACAGAGATGCTCAGAATAAATTTGCAAGGCTCTGGGCGTACCACTTTGTGATCTAGGGGTAATCAAAGAATGAACTTATGATAGTCCTACAGAAGTTGATCCTCCGAAAGTAAGATATGTTGAGCAGACAATTCACCTATATATTCTATGTGTAGTTTTGACACATCACTGCCTGCTGAAATACAAAGAAAAAAAAATGCAGCATGTGGTAAGGAATTCCCTTCCCTGCCTCTGGATCTAAAAGACCACTCCTAAATAAAACCTTTTCAAGTTCAGCTCGAGCCAGAAAGATTTACATTTCTTCTATAATTTTATGCAGTCAGACAGACTCAGAAAGCATGACTATACCATTTCACTTAGAAAGGGGGTGTTTTGTAAACTTTAATTCTTTGTTCAAAAAGCTTTCAAATCACTGAACATTTGAGAAAGAGGGGAAATTGGTTTGGACTAGTAGTTAAAGGCTTTGGCCACAGTCCCCAGCCTTGTTGACTTCTTGATAGCGTGGTCATGGCTGACTGAAAGGCCCCAAATCATTCCGTATTCTCATCTATACTTGGGTGCAACCAGGCCGAATTGCTCAGCCACTCCGACTGCTCTGCATAGGGCTTGACAGAAGTTTAATTCTACAGTCTAGGAAAAGTTTCTGATGCATATGATGAGCGCAGGGGTCACTAATCACTGTTAAGCGAATCCTGGGCTGACGCGAATCCTGGGCTGAAGCGAATCCTGGGCTGACGCGAGCACAGCACACTCGGGACTGGCACTTTCCCCTCCGGCCCGGTCAGGATACGAGAGAGCACAGCCATACATTGCTGACGTACCGCCAAAAAACTGTTACGTTTGCTTGCAGTTTGAAAGACGTATGTGGTACAGTGGCAGTAAAGAAAAACAAAATAACACGTGGATTTTGGGACTGCACAAAGCAGGAAATGAACGCCTAAACCAATTTTACAGAGAAGGATTTTTAACAGATCAAACTCAAAATCCAGCCCTTGCATGCTGCAGCACAGGGTGCAGCCTCGGTGACAAGGGGGCATTGACACTGTGGGGGAGGGAAGGGGATGTGCTGCCATCTCGTCAGAGCTGGTATCTGATGATGATAAGGCGGCAACATGGGGATGGCATCACTTGCCAGCCTAAGGAGACACCAGGAGGGCAGATGTTACCAGCAACACCAGGTCTGTCTGGCATTCCTGAGCAGAGCACCTCTGCTGGGAGCGTTCCCCCGCAGTTTGACTAGTAGCCGGTGGGCCCAAGACTGGCCTGGACCTCCCCTCTAGTTTAAGAGGGAGCCCTGTCCTGGTCAGCACGTGCTGCAGCACCAAGGCTACGCACACACGGAATCCACCGTTTCATATATATATATATATATATATATATATGTTTATGATCTGCCTTGTAAGTAAAAATCCTGTGCTTTAAACAGCTGTTGGTCAACACCACTGGTTACAGGTGTTCCAAGAGGACACCGAGGTCATCTATTTTAAACTTGAATTTGCTTTTCCTATGTTGCTGGATCCATGGGAGCCAGGTAAAACTGTGTTGTGGTACTGCGGATGTTTCAAAGCTAAAATCATCCCATCTGCAAACACTTCATAGCCATATGAGTGTGCAACATTTTTCCATCATAATGCTTTGACTATAAATGCAAGAATATTCTGTTAAGATAAATATGGAAACTAGCATTTAGCTTTGAACGCTTGAAAAAAGACTCACTACATGCCTTCTGGAACCCCTACAACTCAGAAGGTATATATAAGCCCAATCCAAACTATGAGCCTCTGCCAGGGATGCAAAAAATGGGGCAGCAGCAGCTTAAGCATTATTACATATTTCTCAAAGGTGCACAGTAGGTTTCTGAATCCTCAGTTTCTGTGGAAACTAAGCTACAGATTTCTTGCCTTTTGTCAGTCTAAGTCCTATTAGAGACATAATTTCATTGCAGCTTTACCTGTTTAGTGGAAACTAATACATTTTGCAAAGTTTAGAGAAGTTGAGCTCTGAAAACCTTAAAATAATTATCTTTATCTCCATCTCTTGTAGACTTATAAATATACAAGCTGTGAATATATAAAGCTCCGTAGCAGTTACTGCTACAATGATAATGGTGATGACTGAAATCACCTTCAATCTTCCAGTGAGAAAACTGTCATCAAGACACGGTGGCCACAAAGGTTAAACAAGTCTTGACAGAACTGTGGAATATTTACAGTCAAGGCCAGTAACCTCAGAGATGAGGATGTGTCAGAGGAAAGCCGTGTCCTCCTTCTGCAGCCACATGATTGAGATTCTGTCTGGCTCTTCACATATTTGATAGTTTGATTTATTTCCTGGGAGTCCCTTCATTTCAGATGGTATTCTACCTCTTTATCTTTTTTGTGCACATTTTAACTTGTTTACTGATTTACTAAGCAACTTTATATTAGCTCCCACCCAAAGAACTACTGAAAATGCTCTAAGTATTTACTTTCAATCAGACATCTTTTCTCTTCCATTTGTTTTCCTGACATTATCAGTGCATTCATATGAAAGAAGAAGCTCTGGCATGAAACTCTATCACAACAGCTACACATTTTAATCAAAAAGTAGAGGAAACAAATCTGAAAAAAAAAAATATAAATAGGATACTTGAACTTTATAACATGACTCTCACAGCTTTATGTCAAAGACACTAACAATGGAAACAGAAAAAAATCCTGCTCAATGAGTAATTGGAGAATAATCTTCAGATGGCCTTTCAGAGTCAATTTACAGAATGCAGCTGTTCTCCCCAGAGCTCAAAGTCCCTGGTAAAATGCCCCCCTTTCTGTTTCTGATACAATCTGCTGTTCAGCTTCACACTGAGGGGTACTCTGACAATCTCATCCCAAAAGCAATCTGCCTCTCCTGGTGATGGGAAAGGTCTGCATGGAGAACATTGACTCTCAGTCAAAGATGATTTATCCCAACAGTTACATATTAATACTATATCTGATTCCACGAAGTTCAGCTTTATGATGATAGCTAGTCTGGGTTGGTTTCTCTCTCTCTCTCTTTTTTTTTTTTTTTTTTTTTAAGAAAAAACCCTGCCTGCTAAAATTCTTGTGGATTTCACTGTTTCCTCATCCCATTTGGTAAAGTAATTAACTCAAGTACAGACAAATAATAATGAATAAAGAATCACTGCTACACCTCAGAGCCATCTCATGTAAGGCAACTGGATTAAAGAAGCCTGCACTTAACAGATTCAGATCAAGGAAGACTAAGCTGTATCAATTTTCCTGATTTCACACCCAGAAAGGTTATCTTTACAACCTTCAAAAAAAATTTGTAAAAAAAAAAATGCATTCTGTCTCCACAAAGTCAACATAGGCCAAGGGAATTATACATATATATATATATATATATATATTATATATATATATATATATATATATACTGGCTCTATTCTTCATAACACAGCTCTGAGATACAAGCATATTCACAATTTGCTATCACTACTTTCTTATCTACTGCTTCCAGCAATCACTGAAGGCCAGTTTGAAAAGTCATTTGATTTCACAAGTGCATTTCCAAGCTATTTTCAGGCGAAATCACTGAAGAGCCAAAGGCAAGCACTAAATATCTAGTACCAAAGAATGGCATCAGCTTCAAGCTAGGTGTCCATCACCCCCAGACGCTATTGGGAATGCAATGAGCTTAACATATTAGGTGGCATGCAGGTAGATAACTGAACAGACATACTGGATCTACTGAAATTAAACTTAGTGTGATTCCAGCAGAGCCAGAACAGTACCTATGGTGCCCAACTCCAGGCTTGATTTGACTGGCATTGCTACTCCTAATTCAAACCACGAGAAAGCTGACACAAACCTCAGAAGCAGTAAAACCCTGGCTCCTTCTCCCACTAAAATAATAATATTAATAAAAAAGCAACAACAACAACAACAAAATAAACAATTCCCATGTTCCTGAATTTCTGTAGCTGATTTGTTGGTGACATTTTTCATCCTGACAGCACATTCAGGAAACGTGACAAATTTGGGCAACAGTCTCACACTGAAAAATGTTCCTGCAAACTTTTCCCAGTTAGGCTGCAATGAATTTGCTTAGCAAAAAACAAAAGGCTTTTCCTCAGCTTAGCTTCCAGTTGCTTTGATACATGATGCTTCAAGTAGTTTTAAAAAATGGACCGTGCATGAGTTTTGTATTAGTTTTTAAAGCTCAGATCATCTGTCAAGATACTGTGCCATTTCTCACTGCTAGATCTGAAAGAGGAGTGTGAGCTTTTGCAGTCCCACGGCATCATCACTACCCACTTCCCCAGAGCCTAATTTTCCAAAGCATCCTTTCAGTTTGTGGCAGCCACTCTGTGTGACATCACCCAGCTCTGCAACTGCAGAATTGCTGCATAATGTGATTTGGTAATTGTCAGCTCTGGCTAAGCAAACAGGGGGATCTATCTGTTGATTTTCAGAGCATTCAGCGATGAGTTGGTTAGTCCCAGGGAGGTCTTGTTTCTGAAATGAAGCCGTAATTCCTATGACAAAACAGAGAAATAAAAGCTTTGGCAAGCAGTGAACAATTGGAGTGACTGATGCCCTGTGAGGGTCACAGACAAGACAGCTGGGTTTGGCAGAGCAGCTGGATAGGATACCTGCAGTATTTTATGGATTATTATTTGAAACAGAAAATACAGGCTGGCATGTTCATGTTGCAGGCAGAGTAAGAGGGTGAGGAATTGCACATTGCGGTAGGCATACAGGAGGCTCTAAGCCAGCTGCACTCACAGCCTCAGGAGCCAAGAGCCTTTTAAGCCTCTCCTGCGTGCATAACCTCTCTCTACCTCTTGAATGGCAATTCAACACCAAGAATTCTCAGGTCACCTTTTGGTGAATGTTCAGCTTCATGACTGTGCTTTCTACACAGCTTTCCCTTGTCCACGGGGCTTCAATGAGCTCTGCAGTGTAAATACTCTTTCTGAGACATCTTCTCACTCTGGTGCATGACCATGTTACTGTGAATCATTAGAGCAAACAGAGTTTCTTTGTATTCATTCTGAGATCAACAGCAAAACTGCAGCTCCAGGGTCCTTTCAAACCATATCCTAAAGCCCCCTGGATATTCCCAATGGTTATAAGCTGCCACATACAAAAGCCTTACTGTAAATCTCAAGAGCCTTTGGGGTTGTGCTAGCAGCACTGAATTGAAATGAATGATACTTTTGGCCAGACTACAAGTACACAAAAACAGCTTTTTTTTTTTTTTTTTTTGAGGTAGCATTTGTTTGCACAACAAAAACCAGTGAGGAAGAAACTGGAAATCAACTACCATATAAAATAGGTACAAAAATGGTTTTTGAGTGTTAAGTACAATGACAAATGGAAACCAATTGCTGTAGGATAACAAGCATTTTGTTATCTATCATCGAATTATCTGAGCACACCCCCACCCTGGAACAGGACAAAGAACACACACACAGGAGAATTTTACACTTAGTAATGTTCTTGTAGGAGACAAATGCTACATAAACACCACAGATACCCAACTTCATCCTTGAGTAGCGAAGTGTTTACTGAAATGGGATGTAGCATGTATAACACTAAACTAGTCTGTGGGTTCTAGGGAACATCACAGTGCAATGCCAGGTCTATTGACCATACTTTTGAAAATTCCTTTTCTGTCAGATAGGGTTAGGTTAGCAACAGATCTATTCGTTCCATCGCTACTCGTGAAACAACCAGTGTACTGAGTGGTAAGTACTGTGCCTCTTGCTAACTGTGAGCAATTCTAGAAGGCCAACTTGTGAACAAAAAATTTTAAAGTTTTAAAAATAGAAGACTGGAATCAAAATTAAACAATTTTACATTTATGAGAAATTAGGATCCGTGTTTCTAAGAGCTTCAGGCACATTGGACAATTGCTGGCCTTAGATCTCCAATGAGATGTAGAATTTGCTCAGCTCTTCCACCCACACGTCCTCCTAATTTGCATCCACAATTGTTAAACCTTTAAGCACATACTGAAAAATGCAAATGGGCTAGAAAATGTTCATCTGTGATCAGCGCCTAATGATTTGAGTGACCTGGATTTGGAGAATATCACGAAAGCATAATAATTAGACATGCAAAAGACCCGAGGCTGTCTTCCTGTTACCTAGTTAGTGCAGCAGTGAGCCTAGACTGATTACTTTTGACCAACCTCATCTTGCAGAGAATGCGTTAAGAATATCCCACTCTTGAGAGCTTTTCCCAATAAACCAGATCGTGGTTTTAAAATATTCATCTTGGTAGCATTTATCTGCTTTTTCAGTAGTCTACTTTTCAATACTAGGCACACATTGTCTTGCTTTACAGAAAGGTATATTCAGCTTTATCAACTATTTATGGACAACTGACTGGCAGTTAAGATTTTGTTTAGTCGCACTGCTCTCCATGTGCTCATCTTTTCAAGGCTTTAAACTACAAGGGCATTCCTCCAGTATTTCCTGTACAAGTTTGGTCCTCCAGAAAAATCTATAAGAAATGATAAATTTTAATAGAAATAGCCTATGAAATCCCCACTAGACGGCACAGATGGCCAGAAATCACGATTGGGATCATTCATACATATTTCAGAGTGATATACTGGAAAAAGATACATGGAAAGATGAAAAAACAGCAAAGAAAACTGAAACCCAAGATGCACTTTGGCTGAAACCAGGTTGATGCTTCCCCTAAACATCCATTATACAATCTGATTGGAAATGCAACACCTGAAGTAAACAGACGCAAGTGAAGCTGAACTTTTAAAATTATTTATTATTATTATTATTATTAAGAACCAAGACTGCTACAGCTTGATTATATATCCTATTTTTAGCCATATTACTAAATATATGAGCAGCAGGCCAATTCTGCTAGGTATGTAGTACCCAACAGAACGTATATAAGTATATTGTGTATTAGAAAAAGCAAACAATCCAGACTGTAAGGTTGCACCTCAATATTCATACTACACTGTAATTGACGTTGTGTATATAAAAAATAAAAATTGAGATGCTTGCTGAGCCTCACCCAACACACTGGTTTTGTTTTAATGGATGCATCAGGCTAGTGTTAACATACATATCAATTAAAAAAATATATAATAGCATAGATTCAGAAAGGGGGAAAAAACAGAAAATACACAGAAAAGTAGGAAGATAAATATAGGTATTCCATCATAAAAGATTTTACTGGTGTCAGTTAAGAATGATTTGCTCACTCACATCTCTAGTACATTTGTGCCAATCTTGCAGTTTTTGTGCTTTTACGCTCCCCCTTCCCCCAGCTCCCGCCAAGTATATCAGACTTTCCCCTCCCTTTGGAGGGCACCCAAGCAAAATGTATTCCAGTCACAGGACTGCATGAAGCATTGCTGTAAGCCAGGGCTTCTGCATTTCATTCCCATTTTATTTTTTTTTTTCCAAATCTCTGTGCATATGCCCTGCCAAGTCATTGTCTCCAGAAGTAGGAAAAAAAAAGAAAAGCTAATAAAGCTCTTTTTGTTGGTATATACAATGTGCTTCAGCACTCTCTGCTGAGCCTCCTGTTTTACTAGCCTGAAATTCCAGACATATTCCAGTGCTTAATCACACTGAGACAATATGTTTTGCGGAAATGTTACTGGGGAAGTTTGTTCTGTAAAGAACACAGAGCAGGTAGCACGTTAGTGCGCACAGAATATCAGCAACTCACTGTGAGGACAGTACTTGCAGCATCAGGGCTGCAGTTAACACCCTGAAGTGATGATTTGGACTGGTTGGACTTCATGGGGATTGCTCCTGACATGTCAGTGCTGGGGAAAGAGATAAATAGCCTTTGAACACACAGGTGACATTTCCCATGGCTTCTTTCGCTGCCAGGACTTCTGAGAATACCACTGTGCAGAGGAGGGAAGTCTCCACTAGGTTGAAAATAAGTTATTTCATTAAAAATATTCTGATCTGATGTTTAACAAAAGCCAGGTGGCCTCCATTATCTACATAGTAGCAGCCCACTGGGGATCCAGGGCTGTCCTTTCTAGTAGCTCTGCATACTCCCCAGCCCCGGGTACACTCCCTGTGTGTTAGCTGAACAGGATTCTCAGCACCACTCCTTGATCCACAGTACGCTACACTCTGTTGTGCACTCACTGAACCATTTTTAAACTCAGGCTCCTGCTGAGAGCTAAATGCACTGTTTGTATTCTAATCTTGGTACCTACTGCAGCTAAAGTATAACGGTTCCACAGCTAGAAGGCAATAGCTAAAGCAGGGGAAATATAATTAAGAAAAATAAAAAATGATTGATAGAAAATACAGCACATTGCTCTAGACATATTAATTTAGTGCTTTCTGAGTGACTTGAACAACTAATTTATTAAAATTACCTGGAAGCATCTTATGATTACCCCAAGATATGCATTCTTTAATTTGCCTCTGCTTCTATTCCTGGCAAGACAGTCCACATTTTGCATGCTCAATATACAAGACGCATGAAAACCAATTAATGCTGTTGACCTATACAAATAGGATAACACCAGCGGACTTGATCACCATCAGACAAGTGCAGATAACTGGTAAGTAAAGGACTTGGTCCTCATTTATGAAGCCAGTCAGAGTTAAAACATGCTGAACTCTCCTTGGCTTCCATGGGAGACGTGAACAATTAGCATCCTGTGCCACACTGAGATGCTATGATCCATCAATGTTTTGATGCTTTAGAAGTTCATTGTGGTAGCTACTAGAGAATGAACTCACAGGAGGGAGAGGAGGCTACGAGGAGCAGAATAGCACTGACTTCTACCCCAGGCTCATCCCTCGCAGCTCACTGCCTCCCAAAGCTCTCCTTGTGCAGAGGTGGGCTGCTGGTCCTACAGCTGAGCTAATGTCCTGGCACAGGCTGGCTGGGGCCATTGCCTCAGAGCACACCACCACAGGTTAGGCTCCTTCACAGAACTAAAACATTTCAGAGGCTCAGTCACAAAACACAGCGAAGGCCTTGACTTCTCACTCCATTGGTAAATATGTTTTCTATTGTCAAACTTAATGCTGACGGAGCTTACCACTGTGGTTTCTCAGTGTCTGTCTCATCACCTAGCTCCCACGTGCTTGCCCAGAGATGTCAGTAGGATGAAATCCATGACTTCTGAACGGGTTCATTCATGACATCACAGAGAATTGTTTCTATAAAAGCAACAATCAAGTCTAACAGCTGACTGGACACATCAGACACAAGTTTGAAACCTCTTTAGAGGATTTACTTTGGTAGAACATTGAAGAATGTTTTATTCAATGTTCCTGATCAGAAAGTAGTGATAAAAGGGGTAACTGATAAAGAGGTCATATTGAAGGGACAGCAGATGAGCCCCAGCATGAGTGGTGCAATGCAGTTCCGCTGCATTCAAACCTGGTGAAGAATATCTGACCCTGTGTTGACTTTTGGGAATGCAGATGTGATGCCTGAGTTGCCCCGAAGAGAGACATAATGGAAAAGAAGAAGAGAAACTCTTGAGATTTACTGAGTCCTGACAGAAATTCACCACTGCCGTGCCTGTGCTTCAATCAGTAAGAGTACCAGAAGGTGTTAACCTCTTCGAGTTTCTGGTAGATCAAGCAGCACCTCTTCCCCGGAACTACACTGCCACTTGAGGCTGCTAATCGATGCTTCACACAAAGGTCACATACTGTTTTGTCACCACATAATGCCACACAAACAGAATGCAAACTACATCTGACCTATTTCTGGCTTTTCCACTTTCAGGCACCAGTGAAAAGCTCCTTCTGGACTGCCCAGCTGCTCCAGGCTGTGCTCCTCCCCAGTCACCACCAGTGGCGCCGCGCTTTTGGAGGCTGTGGCCAGCCTGTCCTTCATCTGATGAAAGGACGGGTGCAGCTTCCTGGTGATAAATGCCACGGTCCGTCATGGAATGCTGTGCTAACCTCTGCTTTCAATAGTTGCATCTTTGGGAGAGGCTGCAATTCACAGCAATCATGAGCCAAATTCAGCTATGGTGGTTCTTCAGAGAAGTGAAGTGGACTGTGGCAAGGAAGGGTTCTGGACCTAACTGAAATACAGCAGCAGTGCTGCTAAAACAACCCACTGTGCTGTGTGACACCTGCTGTGGGTCAGTGAAAGTTGCATCTTCTGTTTGTTAAGGTACCGTGACACAGCTATAAAGCCTGGTGTTATTATCTCTGTGATTCTTCCTGAAGTTCATTTTTCTAAATGAATACTCAGCATATGGTTGTCTCAGCCCTGTGTCTCTTCTGACAATTTGTGTGCTGCCATTTCAGCCTACGTGGACCTTCCCTCAGTTCATAATGGGAAGGATATTAATTATGTTTAGGGAAAATTGAGTTTCACGACTCCCGAAGGAACACGCTACAGCCTCCATGAAACAACTACTTTCCACCTTTTTATGTCAAATACAACAGACTGCATAAATGGTGCAAGACATCTTTATGAGTTACATCTTGAGTAGAAAAGAAGAACAACTGTTTCAAACTGCCTGGGTGCATTAACCTTGTTTCTGAGGAGCTAGCATGATTTTCTGGAAGCAAAGTTAAAAAAGATACTGCCCAAGGAAGAGACTGTTGCTTTGTCCCCCTCTTTCTCTTTGCCTGCAGTTCCTTCTGGTGGTCATACCCCTGCCTATTGGAGCACTGAAGAGGGTTCTAGCTGCTGAATAAAATTTTCAACCACTAAAGATAGGCACTTAAGTTCTTATGCTGAAGGACATTTTAAAAGGCCGGAGAGAAAACTGAACCCAGTGTACATCATCTGCGCTGCAAGCTTATTTTGTCCGGCAACTTGCACTGGAGAATGAGTCTTTGTTCCAACAGGCAAACATTTCTTATTGCTCTTATCATGACAACATCCTTCCGAAAGGGGAGATCAATACAAGGTTCCAGTTCTGCAAGGGTTGGAGAACACCCTTAAAAATCTAAGTCCCCAGTTTTGTGGTAACAGTTTAAAACATGAACAGCTTTATTAGATTCTTGAAAATGCTGGATTCCAGCATTAGTAAATCTCATTCTTGATTAAATGCTGCATAATTGAAAGTGGTGTGTGATTTCTCATCATAATTAATCTGCTGTAATACCTGTAACAGGCTGTCAAACCACTGTCGGATTGAAATACTGTTTTCCCCTTTCTGCCCATTTGATCATACATTCCATTTTGGATTTCTTCACTTTCTATACAAAGACTTCTGAGCTCAAGATCAGACACAGTCTGGCAATAAAAACATTCAAGCAGTAATATGGACAGCTGGGAATTTATTGCATCAGGATTTGTTTTTAAAATAAAGGTTTCTCCTGATAAACTAATATTGTCATCTGTTCTGGTGGCAGAGCGTACTGCAAACAGCAATTTTCCCCCAGAGAAAAAATGTCAGATTGTGATTTATGATCAGGGAGCCACTAAAGAGTATGATTTCACTCTAAATTAGTAATTCATCAAGTAAAGAACCACAAGCAAATAGCTGAATATTGCTGCCTTAAAGGGTCAATAGACTTCTCACTAACTTTTGCTTCAAGCACAAATAACCAAAGAGACTCCTCCAAGGGAAAACTGTTCTGGTGGATGACCTAGCAAATGAAAACATTTAAGTCTAAGTGTCGAGAAAAGCATTCCCAACGTGACCTTTGAGTGTCCATACAGAGTTCAGTGGAGCCCCATTCAAGGGGACTGCACAAAGCTGCTAAACTTAGCAACTCCATCAAAATGTGGTAGTACAGATCAAGAGGAGGTAGCAGGGAGAAGGGGGAGAAAAAGGGAAAACAAAGCCATCTGAAAAGGTGAATGTTCTTTTTCAACCTTAATTAATTGCCTGAAATGAAGCAGTTGATTTTCATGTACAACGATCTATTGGAAATCACTATGACACAAATCAGCAGAACAATTTCTTTGTAAAATCCTCTTACAGGCCAATGAAACAATTCTCCAGACATTATCCATTTGGGAGAAGGGGACTGCCTCTATCTCTGTGCAACTTAAGCAGGAAATCTACGTTGCCAGCTCCCAAAGCCACTGACATGGATGTGAAACAATTCAGCTAGGGCTAGAAGCAAGCCAAGCAAGCTCAATGTGTTATTCCCTGGTAACTCTCTCAGGCATTTTTGCTGCAGGCTTCCCATCCCTAATTCCCAAGAACTTCAATGATTTGTAACTTTGTTGACCCAGCAACTGCATGGCACTCAAATTCACACTACCCTTAATGTTACGGAATGAAGAATAGGTCATTTACCCCAAACACCATCTCAGAGATGCAAATGACTGGATCTGGGCCCATGAGTTCCACAAAATTAGGCAAGTAGAATTTTATTTGAGGCAGTTTAAGTGCATCAGTAAAACTGCTACTAGTAGTGTCAATAGAACAATTTATGGCAGTGTGCTGCTAGATCCAGACTATTAGAATATTTCATGGGGCATCAATCCATGACTGCCAAGAAAATGGATGTTTATTTTACTGGTTAGATGTCAGCAATCTGTTCCTTTATACAGCACAACTAGATTTAATAATGAACAAAGGACTTCATTTCTTACCTACTAAAAAAAAAAAAAATTAAAAAATCATGTCCATGTCTATTCAAGAACTGGCTCAATTGGTATCTCTTCTATCAATTCAGTTCCAATGTCTCCCAGAAATTTGTATAGGTCTGCATCCCTTTTTGCTTCAAATCTAATGACCGTACCAATAACCAGAACAAGCAGGAGAAAGTGTTCCAAACTTTTCAACTCTCATTGCAGAGCAGAAGGGCATTGGATATATTACTTTCCTGATACAATTCTTTTCTCAGCCTTTGTAGGGATGCTAAAACTTCCTTGGGTGACAGTATGGTCTCTGTTCTTTCAAGCAGCAGAGATGAATGTAGCAGCTACCAGGTTTGTGGAGAAGTGATGAGCACACAAAAGAAGAAAATCGTTGAATCACGGGAAATTTAGTGAGCGACAGCCAGAAACAATCACCTAGATGCTGTGAATGATAAATGCTCGATTTCGATCCTGAAAAGTACTAGCAAGGAAGCCTCGTCTCCATTCTAGCTTGCTTGAATATTCACATCAACCACAATTGTTTCAGTTTGGCTTTCTGAGAAATAAGCTAGTTGGGTTATTCAATGTTAGAGTTAGTTCATAGGTCAAATACTCTCAATGGATTTGGCTTTAATGATCATAATAAATATGTTTTGAAAAAAAAAACAAACCAAAAACAATTATTACCTTATCTACTTGGAGAACTTAGGTATTTCTTCTTTAGATATCGTGGTGGTTAAAACAAAACGCATCTAGGAGCTGGGGGTTGCGGTGGCACTCTACCAGATGCATTGACAAGTCTGACAGAGCAAGTCTCACACGTGCCAGTGGCATCCTCTTCTCTGTTTAAACTTTGGCCCAAGAACTGAGTCTGAGGCAACCAAATTCACACTCAGGGGAAATGGACAACCAACATCAGCATGAGAGGCCAAAATTCAACTCTGACACAAAACTTATTAAAAATAGAGCCTGAATAAGGGACAGGCAGCCTAGAGTACTTTCTACAAAAGCCTGCTGTAGCATTCTTGCATCAATTGCCCAAAACAACTGCACTTCTACACATGAGAGCTGCTATGAGTCATTAAACACAGACAAGCCAGTGAGCAAATGATCACTGGCCATGCTGATGTACAAAAGGAGAGAAGCAGTTATTTCATTTTGCTGTCTTTAGAAGAGAAAGCAGCGAGCCTGAGCACCTGCAGCCAAAGGATTTTGCAGCAGCTGGGAGGTCTGTAGCAAACGGCCTGCCCCCCTCAGGCAATTCGAAAAAGCAGAGGGGTCAGTGCCAAGGCCAAAAAACTGATTTATGTGAGATTGTCTCTCTCAACCATGAACTTCATCCGTTCACAACTCAGTGCTGACATATTTCAATCAAAGCATGTCTGAAGCTAAACTTAATAACTGGCGAGCCGATCAAGTGGTGGACGCTAAGCGATTCCAAATCACCCCAAGAATTTTAAACTGGCAATGACTTGCTGCAGGACTGCAGAGAATGACCCGTCTGTCAGATGCAGTTGTATCTGTGGCTTAACAGATGTCAAGATTCCTGCTCCCCCCATAACAGTGCTGTGATGCTGTAAAATGGAGAGGGCCATCTGGGATCACAGCCCTACACAAGCCATCCAGAATCTGTCCTACACAATCTTTCCTGAATTTCTCCAGCAATGACATTTCATCACTTTTGAATGAAATAAGTTCTTTTGCAGTGAAATTGCATCTTTTTCTGTCAGCCAGAGGTCAGTCTGCTTAAAAGTAAAACAAAAACATCCCCTATTTTATTTTATCTTATTATTATTTTTTAACAGAGCAAATGTTGCAACTATCTTAATTTGACTATCTAAATTTATTTACTTGCTTATGAAGACACTGTTTTTTGCGGTGGGAGCTGTCTCCTGAACTCCTATAGCAAGCACTTAAGTCAACAAAGTAAATTCTGATAATCCCTTGTTTTTAAACCAGTTCATACTACACTGCCCTGGGCCACCAGACTTGTTTTTGACACACAATGTGCACCCTCAGCCTTTAACATAGATTGAAGCTGCCAAGCAGCTGTGTGGGAAGCTAAATAAACAATAGGTGTCACATTTAAAACTTCTTTTATCTGACAAAAGTCATGGAAATTGATTTACAATGCCAAGAGAAACAGGAACTCCATCTTCTGTACCCCTGCAGTAATGTCCTTGGAGAGCCCTGGTGGACACGGGAGCCCTGGTGGACACATCTGCCTGCAGAGAGCTGGCAGAGGCAATGTCTGCCCTCTGGAAGCATAATTTTATAGCAACTTCCACATCTACGTTCTCATCCCATCTCACCACCTCCCCAGATAACAGATCATCACAAAACCACAATGTCTAAGAAGCTTTACTGAGGACTTCTTCAAGGTAGAGCCAAGTAGCAAGAAGTATTTATGCTGACAGTCTCAGATACCTCAGTTTGCTTTTGAAGCACACACTGGTTCAAGTGTGTATGATGAACACAAACCTCTGCTTGTGTCAGCGCTGCTCTGTTAGTAGTTTTCACACAGTCACAAAAGCAATCAGAAATATGGCGTTCGCTAGTAGACAATAAAGCAAACAAGGATACAAAACACAGGTTCTGCCTGTTCAGAATGCAGTGGCAGAGCCCGGGCTGGAAGAAGAGACAGGAGGAAAGCTAGGGTATAAGAGGAGAAAAAAAAATCAGCTCCCAACAGAAGGCAGACTGAGGTAACAGTCTTGATATCAAGAAACTCACAGTCAAAGTGTAAAATACAAGGGGTTATTATTTATTTTATTATTATTTTTAAAAATCTGTAATAAAATCCTGACCAACAGCTTCCCATCCTTCCCATCAACAATGACCTAGGGAACAAACCAGCACAGAAACCTGCATTCAGCAGCTTGCTGCTGAAGTCCTTCTCCCTACTCACTACAGCACACAGCCCTCCAAAAGCTGCTTGCAGTAGCAGTTGGGTCAGGTTTGCTGTCAGAAGGGACCGAGTACAAATGCATGCTCTTCACACAAGAGCTCTCCTGTACAGCCCATGGACAAGCAGAACAACTTGAATGCCTGGGGAATTTCCTGCTGCTATCACCTGCTGAGACAAAACATTGTGGAAAGCCTCATTTTTATTTCAATCAGTTATAAAACTAGCATTTACCCTGTCAACATTATAATTTTATAGAAATAGGGAGATTTGATTTGAGCCAGACAATTCTGTTCTCACATAGTTTTCTTATAATAGACTCTATGCCTGCATCTACTTTCTTGCATTACTTTTTCCCTTAATATTTTATACAGCAAGAATCTTTGTATAATCCCTAAAGAGTTCAGTAATTAAATGAAGGAGGGCATGACTGAAGTCCAGGTACAGGCATATGAGTCAAAGAAGGGGGGAGCGGAGGGAGTCACTTAATTGTTTTTTTATTTTAGTATTATACCAGCTAGGTTTAGGAAGAGAAAGCAAAGCCAAGCTTCATTTCTTGCATATTCCTCAAACATTTTCTGACTTAGAATGAGTATGGATTTTACAGCCTGCATTCACTTTTCAGGAAATTATGAGTCATACTTCTAAGTTAAAAAAAAAAAAGGGAAAAAAAGAAAAAAGAAAAAAAAAAAGAAAAAGCACTTGGGACTTCTACTTGCATAATCATTACAGATATATAGGATAAACTTCATAAATTAATAAAAATATATAAATAAAATACATATGTATAGAGTCATCTTTGTCTTCTCTAGCCATGATGGGTGCTGGGTCGGAATAAAGGCTTGAACAACAAAAAAAGTACTGTTCAGCTTCATTTCCTGCACAATTTTTGAATGCTCTGACATTTCGGGTTGTGGAATCGTATAACTGGGCCCAGGATTAATGTTTTGATTCAGAAGAGGAATTGCTCAACTCTGTACCTTCTCGTAGGTACTGTAAGTACCCACAGAAAGCTCAATGAGAGGAGCAACACCCCCTGCCCTGAAACCAAGGAGGACGAAGCCGAGGCTGCCCCAGGTGCTTTCTGCAACCCCTGCCTGAGCGGGGCCACTGCCAGGCCTGACGGCTAACAGCGGGCCCAGAGCTCCGGTACGCCTTCTGCCCCGCTGCCACAATAGCGGTGCTCAGCCCGCAGCTGGCAGGAGGAAAGCCTCAGCAGATTTTCCACAGTCATCTGTTGCTCGGAGGAGGCTGAACTTTCTCTGTGGGAGTGTGGCCATGGTTGGCCACATGGACAGGCCCCATGGTTGGTGATAACAGCGGACCCTTAACGATGAGGCCATCAGGACTGTAAAGAGTTTAGAGGGAACAAAGAGGGGGGTTGTTCAGGAGACACCTTGCCGCCTCGGGTTGCTTGTTCTCTTGCCATTATGGCATGGAAGTTGCTGGGGGTTTTTGGCTGCCGGGTGAAGTTGTTGACCAATGAATGGTTTGTGGGAAAGGACTGCTGTGAGGTGAAGGGTATACGAAGGGAGCCCTGTCCTCAATATGGGAGAGTGCAACAGGGATAATGAAGTTAGGTCTTCAGTATGAGAGATGAAGTTAGGCCCTCAGTAAGAGAGAACTGAAGTTATGTCATCAATAAAGAAGTAGCACTTACTGATCCCAAAAGAACCCTGGTGTCCGTGTGGTCGTTAGGCCACATTTCTCACATACCCTCTTGGCACCACGATACAGGAACGTGGAACCGGCCGTACCACAGCCGATTCAGCTGTAGGGTTGTATAACTCCGTGCCCCTCCCAGACCAAGCCAGGCACGCTGAAAGAATCGGATGCTTCACCCACTTTTTCAGGAGGGGCTCACAAACACAAATGATGCTTCAGTGATTCTTCCCTGCATGCAGGGAAGTGGAATGGGTTGCGATTAACTTTCTTCTTCCCTCCATGCCGCAGGTAGGAAACAGAAAGAGAATATTAAGCTTCTTTCATTCCTTAACAATCCCCTGATCTAAAGTATTTTACTCCTTACAACTAAAAATATGTGTGAAATAAAACGAGTGGAATTAGAACAAAATCAGCTCCACTTCAAAATGCAGATATCCTTACAAGTTGAGAACTCTGACATAGTACCGTGAATACAAATATACTTCATTTGAACTGAAAGAGACTTTTTATCAATACAGAAGATACGAACAAATCCCCATATTGGGTGCAGGGAGGCTCTCAAGATACAAGGTCTTGAAAGTGCACTTTGGACTTATCTTTGTTCTTAATGGAGGGCCCTTTCCTGCAGTTTTTAGGGAAATCTCCCAGCAGAACCACTCCAAAGGAGCTCTGCTACAAGGAGAACTTCACACACCTTCAAGGTGCAGTGTGCTTTTCAGATAAGTATTTTTATTGCCTTTTTTAAGCAACAGAAAATGTGCTCTCCAGAGGAAGAAAAAAAATGGTTTACGTTATTCAGATCAAAAAATATCATCCTGAAATATCATCCTGTTCAATATAAAATTTCTAAATACACCTGCCTTGCCAGCATAGCCCATCTCAGAGAATGGATCAAATTTTTAGCATCGATAACTTTGCAGGGGTGATGTATTATCTCCTGCAACTGTTTACCAACAGGAAAACAGTCTGGGGAAAATGCATGAAAATAGCAGAAGCTCAAGTGCTGATTGCTCCAGCTAATAATCCCCACCAATTCTCTCAGTGGAGGGTGGTTAAATGGATCAAGCCCTTGCCCCAGCTCTTAGCAGGGCTGGCAGACCTAGACACGCTCTTGCCTCTGATCGGACATTGCCTATTGTGTGTCTTACATGCCATCTAGAAATTTATTAAGAAAAGGCAGATTTGCTTACGCTGACATTCCCAAGTACACCCAGTACCTACATTCTGCAGTTTGAGAGCTACAAAACTTGTGCTGGTTATATATAGGCAGAGGAAAATAGCATATTGTCTTGAAATGCTGTGCTACTATTTAGCGTTATATCATTTTACACTATAAAGTGATTGTGAGGATTTCTCTTGTAATGCATACCAGGCTGTTAATAAGGGAGCCTATTTTACCCATAGCTTTCTGAGGTAGTAATTTCTGTTAAAATAGCTTCTTATTGAAGTTGTATTAAATCACCTTTCCATCAGGAATGTTGGCATTGTTTTCTTGCCAGATCTGAGGAACAAGTTGAAATGTCATAATTTACAGCCAAATGAGATTTCAGAAATATTTGCTTTCAGGGGGATCAAAATGCCTTTCCAGAAGGATTTTTCAATTTTCACTGCTGAAGAGTTAAAACAAAACACTGTATGCTAGCTTGGATACAAAAGGTTCCAATGATTTCCCACAGCATTCTGATAAAACTTGATTCATTTTTGTGAAGTGTTCCCATTTTGCCAAATCAGTATTATCAGCCAGGAAAAAGCATCAACCAGCACCACTCCATCACCTCTGGGTTTGATTTCATTTGTTCCATTGCTGCACATACTTTTTTTCTCACTTTTTTATCAACTGAACTTTGTTCATAGGATTTCAAAAGTGTTTTCCCAATAGTATCTTTAGAAAATATAAGAAAAAAGGTTATCGGCTAGTGGAGGCTGGCAAAGCTCCAGCAAAGTCAATGGGCCTTGGCTGAGGCCCTGGTCCTTTGTGAGTGTTCACAGAGGCTTTTTATATACTGCAGAGATGCTGGGTTATGTGGAGAAGTCACAAATCCACAGTGTGTCTCTGGTTTGAAAAGATTATAGGTATTTTAGCAGTCACCAGTCATTTAAGGCTAACGGTACAGTGACAGCTTTTGGATAAAAAGACTCGGTAGGCTTCAGGTAACAGTGACTGCTTTGCTTGACCGTGCATTTTCTTCACTGCATTTTTAGCCCATAGTGCTCTGAGAGTTTTAGGGCTGTCAGGGAGGCAAGTCTGTACCAGGAAAACTGCTGCACCTTGCAGTCATTTTGACCCTGGTTCTGAGCAGTTCGAAGGAAGAAATATGTACTACAAAGTGAAGGAAAACTTTCCATGGCAAACCCTGCAGGAGAGGACAGCCCACCTGCACGGAAACTTGCTGAGAGAGGCCTTCAAGTCATTAGGTCTGAACGTCTGATGAACAGAGGAGAGATTCTGAGCATATCTGGGGCATCTGAACCCTCCTTCCTACCAAAGTATCTGAGAACAGCAGAAACCTCTACATGTTGGATCTTTCAGCATATAGAGCAAGAGCTTCAGCTGATAGTATTTCTGCATCTATTTGCACTACTTTTGCCTGTGGAAAACAATGACAAAGACTTTCATCTTTGTGGCTTTTTACCCTAAATCTTATTCCTTCTGTGCATGGAGTCTGTCACGAATAGTAATTGCTCACAGACAAAAACTTCTTTGCCTTCCACAGTGCCCCAGACTCATCCTGTGGGCTACGGGAAAGTCAAAGCTCCTCAGAGACCCTTCTTCACCTTTCTGTCCTCTCTGAACAGATGAAAGTCAATATGCCTGCGCTACCCACACTTCGGAAGACAGCGACTCAGCAGCTAGAGCACATACAATGAAAGAGAAAACAAAGCAAGAAAAATGACATTATAGAAAGAAACAGAGGATCTAATGTTATAGCTAGTCATGATCCACCCAAACAAATAACTGGAATTATTGTTCACCCTCCTGTGACGTGATACTGAGAGAGACAGATGGGAGAAGATACAGGGAAAGCCAGGCAAGACAAGAGCACAAGCAATAACAAGCCAATTCTCATAAGGGATGTACTAACTGGAGGGCGATTCTGGCTGGCACACTGTGAATAGGCTGCACAGCACATGCAAGATAACACGATTCTCCTGGAGAAGGCAGTCAGCAATTCCTCCTATGAATTTCATCTTAGTTTCATTTCTCACTTTCATCTGAATCACAAAACTATCCTCTCCTTTTTCCCTTCCTTTTTTCCTTTTTACACTATAATGCTCTTGACAATCCAAGGCCAGTCTTAAAAGACAGTGGGTACTTCACTGTATTTCAGTGCTCTTTCTGGAGGGATCCAAACTTGTATTAGTGAGGGTATAAAAACTTCCCTGCATCTGTGAAAGACTGCACTGTGTAGTACTAGTTATGATTCAGAAGGTTTTAGTAACAAAATTTTTGGAAGCTTGTAAGCTGAAGCAGAATAAGCACATTTTTTAAATTGCTGCTTTATTTCAAAATACAGATAACTTGCCATGTCAACCTTTCTTCTAATTCTTACCAATTTCTCTATTCTCCATTTTTGTGATGACACTAAGGAGAGTCCATCCCACAGAGCTTCTCATGTGTGAGATCTGGTTTAGCCAAATGACAAGTTTTTAATTCCAAGACGGTTGGAAAGCATTTCAGGGTGTGTTGTTGCATTTTGAAGATTAGAGGAAATAAGACCTACCAGATAGTATCTGCATACCTATAAAGCATAACCTATTTTACAATTTCATTTCACTGAAATTCACAGAGAAGCTTGTGAAGGAAGGTCCTATCTGGTGAGAGAAAGAAACACAAAAAAACTGGCACTGCACGAGAAATAGACACTCAGTTCAGTAGTCTGGGAATCAGATAAAGACAGAACAATGGTAGAAGGTAGGAAAAAATATCACAAACAAGAAAAAAGCATTGCATTGAAATCCAGATCCTAGTACAAAGTCACGCCTCAGTGTCCAGATGGCCAGGGGTATTAAAAGAATATTAAAGTCAAAAGTACAGGCCATTGCCCCCCGCCCCTCCAAAAAACAAACAAACAAAAAACACACAAAAAATTGTTTGAGCGAGTCTGCAGGAAGTGAAGCTTTACCTGCGCCAGAAGCAGGGACAAATGCAGCTAAGTAACTGGCATCAATGTGAAAACAAGAGGTACTAGAAAAAATAGTCTCACAAAAGATTAGCATAACTTTTTTTGAGCAAAGATCTCCTGGGTTGCAAGTCCCACTCCTAAATGCTGCAAACATAGCAAGCTACTCACTGGCAGAGCAACTGAGCTCCAGTTCTTAGCATACAAAGGCAGCCCCTTGAAATCAATGGAGAAAGCCCTTCAGTGGCAGCAGCACTCTGACCAGACTCCATTTACTGCAAGGCTTTAAGTGCTGGAGGCTGCTCCTCTGTTCAGTTCAGAGTGTACGGAGAGACAGATTTTAAGATAGGACTCCGCAATAAGCAATTTAAGGAAAAGATTTACAAAAAATGCCATTTTGCAGTACTGTAAACACAGACAATTCACCGTAAAGCTTTGTAAACAGCTGCTCTGCCCAGGGATGACAAATGCTGCCTCCTCCACTGGGAGATGGAGAGAAATCAAAAGCGTCAGCTGTTTTTACTGTGTAATGCTGCCTTCAATCCTTGAAAAATATCAGATATTAACAGAAACATGTGGGGAGAATGTGAGCAGGCATTCAGAAATGGAATTACCCAGAGAAAGTGTTGGAGTTATTTCAAAGTATCCTGAGAGTTATTCTACCACCACATGGCACGGAAAGGAGAGTGAAAAAATAAAGCTAATAAAAGTTGCTCCGGATTCCTCCAACCCTGTAAAATAAAATGTAACATGTAGGAAAGGAGATGGCAGAGTAACAACATCTGGATGCTGTCAGACCTTGTACCTGAACGTTAAGGTGCTCTAAAGCCAACAGATACAATAGATGCATTTAAAAATGGAGAAAAGGGGATAAAACAAACAAACAAACAAAAACACACTCAAGTGCATTCTAAAAAATGGGGCAGGAGCCTGGAGGATAAGCCTCTTGTGTAAATGCCGCTTAGTATTTCACAACATTTTGCCATTTTGACTTCTCTTCCCTAGTGTTAAGAAACAACTAGTACTTTTTGAGTGCATTCCCCACTGGTACAACAGGCGCTGCCAAGCCTGACCACGGCTGTACCCCGTCCCCTGCCTCTGGAGAGGTGAGCACCTCCTCCCTGCTGCGCTCAGCTCCCCCACAGGTGACAGCCATATGCGTGCAGCATCAAACCCCACACTTAGGGTTTTTACACATCTGGATGTTATTTGAATAATCATTTGATTTATCGCTAAAACTTTTCAAACTGCACATTCACAGGCATGATTTACTCTTAGATAATTATTCACACAAATCAGGATCTGAACCTATCCAGGCAGAAAACCCTTTCCTTTGTCAAACTCCTCCCTTGGGACAGATGCCAGTGGGGATGCACCAGGGGCAGCCCTGTCCTGCTGTTCGGCTGTCACTGGCTGGGGGAGGCACTGCCAGGCGTCTGTTTATGACGTGTTGTTGTAATTCCAGAACTCAGGGAACTGAATACAGTATTTTCAGACTCTCAGTCTGGCAAGCTACAGACAAAACAACACACTGGGTTTTCTGCAGCTTTCAGGAAGCTTTGGCAGCATTTTGTCACCACCCTTTATTCAGAAGCGTTGCTGGGACAGTGAGATGGCTTATCTTTGCCTTTTATTCTCTGCAACAAATACGGCAGCCTTTGCTTTTTTTTTTTTTTTTAAATTGAGAACACAGAAGCTAGGTTAGAACTAGCAGACTAACTGACAACAAGCAAAAACCTGCAAGTGTAATTTCATACTTGCAATTAAAATAAGCCAGATACACATTCAGTGCCTGTTGGATTAAGAAAATTCAGTACGGTGACTCTTTCCAAATCTGCCTGCAGCTTTGCCATTTCCAGAAGGAACTAAAGCTTCAGAGAGAAGAAAGTGTTCCTTCAGGTGTCAGCTGTACTCCTGCAGGCAAATAATTTTTGAGATAATTCCAAGTAAATTCTGAGATAAATTCCAGCTTCTACTCCTATTCCTGCCTGTACCAGGTAGGGAGAGTCACAATCCTCACTCACGTTTGATGGACACGCGTAATGCATTTTGTGGGGTGCAAAGCTGCAAACCCTTTAGACCATTTGTGTCTTTGCTATACAAACAAACAAACAAACAAACAAAAACAAACACAAAACATCTGAAGCAATGTAGCAACTTCTTTCAGTTAGCAATTAGGGTAAAATATTATTTTCTCATGATGGAGCACAGGAATTTTTTTAAAGTTACACAGGATGATCTTACCAAAAGAAAAGGTTTTGTTGCATGCTTTGAAAAGCACTGTTTCCTTTACAGCCTGAAATACTGCTGACTCTTGTGAGAGCGTTGGTGAATCCTGGAGTCAAGATCTCTGAAATTAGCCATTATCTTTCTTCAGGGTTTTGATCTCAGCTGAAACTCAACCATGAAAATGGCAAATAATAATAACAACCACCTTCTGAGATTTGTTAATATTTGACTTCATGGGTAAACATTAAGGCCTAAATATGACATTCATGCCTGGGGAGCCAATGGTCAAGAGCAGCATGTTTCAAAATGACCGAATATTAAAGAATGGTTCGCCTGCCTTATATTTAAATCAGCATTATTGCATAGGTGTGTTTTACAGATTGAGATTTTACTGCTTCTCTGAATGCAAGCACTGTATCAGAGCCACTTCTACCTGAAACTGCAGCAATCCCAGAGGCAGCGCTGCCGATGCTCAGAGGTAAGGCAAGTAAGAGCTACCAGCAGCATCACACATATGCTCCCAGCTCTGCACATTTGCTTCTGTGAATCTTTCAAATGTGGTTTGAACCAACTCGCTGGTTTACCAGCCATGTTTCATGGCATAAATAAACATGGTCCCAGATGTTTCCTAGTGAGTGCCTGCTCATTGCATCCATCCAGGAACACTCGGTGTGCGGGGCGAGGACACGGACCAGCAAAGAGGAGCTGTGATGAAAGGAGCTCTTTCTGTAGGGCAAAGCAACAAGCACAGGGAGAGCTCTAGGAAAGGGGCAGGTAGGGAGCTGTTGTGAGGATGATCAGCACGCTGTTCTGCTTTGCACGTGTCAATATAAGCAATTTTGAAAATAATTATTGGTAAGTAATCTGCTTTACTAGTGAGGAGAGAAGCCTGGGACTAGAAACCCCTGGTAGGCTTCCCACCTCCTCAGCTATAGCATGCAGCTCAGGAAACTTCGTACCTGTTTAATGACATGAAACAATCATGGTGTTTCACAACAGATACTGCTGGCTCAACTTCTACATGCAGACAGCTATTTTTGTTGCTTAGAATACTGTAAATATTAACAAGCCAACCATTTAAATTAACAGACTACTTGATTTTCTATTGCTGTTTATTTTACTGTCTCTAAACATGAAAATGGCATTTGAAGGATCAGCACTTTATTATAAACTAATACCCTTCCCAGTAACTGAGGTTTTCCTGCTATTCCCAGCCTGGATCACACGCACAACCTGAAAGGCTGAGTTAATTTCTCAGTGGAACAGCAACGGAAGAGAAAGATAGAAGAGAGAGAAAGAAAAAGAAAATCCAAGATAAGACTGAATAAACCCCAATTTTCTTCTGATTTGGTAAACCCAGACTGATTGACATGGTATGAATTTTAACCAGATCTTGGTAAAGAATAGACATCTCATAATGAAAATTATTTTACCAAGCAATGAATGAAAAGTCCAAGTGCTTGCAAAGTCACTGTTGTGGTTTAACCTGGCCGGCAGCTAAACACCACACAGCCGGTCGCTCTCCCTCCCCCCTCCCTCTCTGGGATGGGGAAGTGAAACGGGGAGGTGAAATCTGTGGGTTGAGATAAAGACAGTTTAGTAAGATAGGAAAATAATAATAATAATAATAGCATGTACGAAATAAGTGATGCACAGTGCAATTGCTCACCACCCACTGACCGATGCCCAGCCCAGCCCCGAGCAGCTGCCCCCCCCACCCCAGCTAGCCACCCCTATATATTGTTTAGCATGACGTCAGATGGTATGGAATACCCCTTTGGCCAGTTTGGGCCAGCTGTCCTGGATCTGTCCCCTCCCAGCTCCTGCTGCACCCCCAGCCTGCCCGCTGGCAGGACAGAGCAAGGAGCTGAAAAGTCCTTGGCTTGGTGTAAGCAGTGCTCTCCAGCAATTAAAACATCAGCATGTTATCAGCACTCTTCTCATCCTAAGCCAACACATAGCACCCTACCAGCTACTAGGAGGAAAAATAACTCTGTCCTAACTGAAACCAGGACAATCACTTGCAAGTGACAAAGCTAGCAGCTTGCTGCATCGTGCTGGGGGATGTTCCTACAAGTTTGGTTTTGTTCAGTCACTGTGGTAGGCTACAGAAAAGTGGGGAGAGGAGAGGAGAAGAGGAATCGGCACTCCAGGAGCCGTGCACAGCCTGGGAGCCCTAACTCACTGCTGCCCAAACTCCCAGCAGCTCCCATTCTGGACAATTACAGTTAATGGGACTTTTGCCCTCAACTTAACAGGCCAGACGTAAGCACTTAAAGGCAGACTTTCTCCCACAGTGTTATCTAAAAGGTTCTCCTTCAGAAATGACCTGGAAAAAATTAATGACCTCCTTACAGCTCCTGGTGACATAATGAAAGGCTTTCAAAGAACTTGACTCATCCAGCAGAGTCTTTATGAGCAACTAAATTAACAATGCTTGATTGCTTTGCTGAATAGGAGCCCACCATAGGAAAGAAGAACATTAGGAATTTTGAGTTTTTCTACTGTTGACCATTCCTTAGAATTTAGTTTCCTGTCTGTCATAGACTTAAAATTATCACAGTTAATAATATGAATAATATGGTTTCTTGGTTTTGTTCAGAAGTTTTACCTTTTTAGATTTCTGTAACAGTATGCACCTACTGATACTTTAGCACCAACACAGAAGCGATCTAATAACACTTAAGTATGCTTTTTTTAAAAAAAATGTTTTTGCTACTGATTCTTCCTACCTCCTTTCTGAAACACATGGGCAAAGTGCTACGTCCCAACAAAAATTCATTATCCTTTTTTTAAAAAAAATACAGCTGAAATAAAGTAGTAGCAATGCAATAAGTGCTATACTGTAACAAATATACTATATAACACAAATCAGTGCTCATATCTTAGAGTTCCCATGCACAAAATACCTTCTGCAAAATGTTCCCATTCTAATGTTTCTCTTTTGCCTGATTCCCTTCAGGTTATCTTTAGGCAAACTACTGTAAGTTACTTTCCTACTTCAGATTTTAACTTCCTTAGGACAGAAACAAAATCTAATTTCAGAGGTAAAATATCAACCTTACTTACATTTCTAGCTAAAAGGAAACAGATAATAAATTTGAGGGCAGTATTAAAAGATTAGGCTGTCAGCTTGATTTTCTGCAACTTAAGTTAAAAAACACATGCGCTTGCAAACTGTTATCTGAACCACAGCAAAACCAGCCTGCCAATAGGGTAAACTGCACAGCGCCGCGGACCAAGGCTCTCAGCTGTCGAGTTGCTGTGTGCGGCCGTGCAGTGCCTGCAGCTCCTGTGCGGCACGCAGTCTGCAGGGTGCTGGTGAGCAGCGTGCTACAGCAAGCTTCAGAAAATACGAAAGCTCTTTTCTCTGTCGTAGCTTAGAGTAGACCCATAGCAGCTCTATGTTATGGTCTGGAGTACCTTGAGATAATTCCTTCCCTGTCCATGATAGATGCTTTTCTCCCCCCTCCTCTCCCCAAAGGAAAGGAACGGGCTCGGTAAACTCCCTTTGCTCCTGGCCTGGAGCTGCCATCCTGCTTTATGGCTTGTGGTCACACAGAACTGACACCTCCACCGCACGTGCTAGTCATTCACTACCACTGTGTTCATACAACGTACTACGTGTCCAGCAAAAGAGCTACCTATCCTTGTAGAGCAGGTACAGTAGGGTGGCTGGTGCATGCTCCATGGGCAGTAAATACAGCCCGCTGCACCCGATCAGTCCCGAGCAGCCTGTGCCTGCCGTGCAACATCCCTACGTCGATGGCAGGACAGGTGCCTCTCCGGCACAGCTGATGACATTTGTCAGCTTGAACATCTACTGGTTTTGTTGAACATCACAATGGATTTCTGTTACAATGCATGTGAGTTTGCTATCGTCAGCCCTTTGTTTCCTCCTGGGCTAAATTTCACTTGTCTTCATATGCATCTATAAGTTTGTAATTAATGCACAAGCCACTCTGCTGCAGCAGTCCTACTGACAGGGTGGAATCAGATCACACACGTTAAACACGTTGTTGGGTAGCTAAACTACTGTGACTTCAAAAGACTTTTTCCTGTAATAACAACTTCAATCAGCAATCAAGGTTTCTTTCTCAATTTTTGTTGCTTGCATTATGTTGCAGTTTAATTCATTGTATACTAATTCCAGTTGTGCATTAATTGTATGTTTCTGCACAGTAATTAGCTAATCACTGTGTCACTCCCTCCCTATTATGAATAACCTCATTAATTCAAGACTGAAAGCTTGGTGCCTGCTGCCATTTCTCTCTCTCTCTTTTTTTTTTTTTTTTGTCTTTCTACTGCTTCTTGACTTATAATCAAACATGAAACTCATGTATTTGTAAATAGTTTTTCTTCTGTTTCTCCCACTGAAAAATTCATTGTGCTATCAAGCCTTTTAAAAGAATGTTTATTTATTACGCATTTCTTTACTAGGCAATCAAAAGTTGTTACAATAAAGTGTGCAACTTGCTTTCTTCATGGCTGTGCTTCTGTTGTGTCCATGTCCACATTTTAATACTGAGTTTACTAGAAATTAGAATTTAGATGCAAAATTTAGCTCCAAGATTAAAGCTGCTTTGCATACAGACATCTTTGCATAAGGGCAAATTTCTTTATCATTATTATTAAATGATTGGACATTTTTAGGTTATACTTGTGGGTAAAAACTTGGGGACACGTTCAACAACGTCAATGGAACTGTGCGTTTGTGCCTTCCAGGTCAGAGCTTGGCTGATGGAAGCAAGCGCTGGAAGATGCCCACAGCATAGATACGCAATTTAGATTAACAGGACACTCAAATTGTTAAGACTTTAGTCATGCACAGCACTGAAGCAAGTGCTTTGCTGTTGCAGTCTGATGACTCTTAATTCTTCTTAATTCTAAATTCTTCTTAATTTCAGAACCAAGCACTGCCTCAGTATTTGTTGAATCAAAGTCCTGCTCCTCTACGAAATTTTCTTTAAAGCAATTTCTATTTCACACAGACAATTCCAAGAGCATTTGCTTACCCTTTTTATGCTGAAAGGTATAGGGCTTCAATTTTTTTTTCCAAATAAAAGCAATTAATTGAGATTATAAAAAGGGTGAACACCTGCCTTTCTGGCATAGGCTGCAAGTCCAATGAGTCTGTGAATGCACATCTATGTACACACACCCCTAACCTAACCCCAGCGCAAGGCAAATGGGTGTAACTGTACTTATCAAGATTTAACAAGGAATTCAAGTATGTTTTCAACCAGAGGTAAATATACCTAGGAGCCAAGAGGCTAGTTTCTTTGCTGTTACAGGTGGCTACAGCTCAACCCAGTTCAAAGGAAGAACGTGCAGTTGCTACAGCTAAGAGACCACTGCAATTTTTTTGTTTTTATTTTTATTTTTTAAAGGAAATGGCATTGATCTTCAACAAAGGCTGTGAAAGCCACCCTTGAGTCCAGGAAATGTATTATGGAATGTATTTATCCTTTAAGACAGACAAATTTAGTGTCTCCAAAGTATTTTCCCTTAAAAACAATAAAAAATACTGAATGACTAAACTAAAAACTAATAACTAAAAAACTAAAAGCATAGGTGGAAATGTTGGAGTGGTTTGATTACTGCCTCTTACAAAAATAAAAAATAAAACGTACCTCTGCAGAAAGGGTTGTTGCTAATGAACAGCATGGCTCCAGGGCTGCTAAGCACGCACAAGTTCTGCTTCACCACGCCACTGCACATCAACATTTAGCCAAATACATATTTGTACAATAGACCATAATGGTCCGTTTGCTTTGTAGCAGTCTATTTGGCTGCCCCTAAATGAGTGGTTTGGGTGCACAGTGAAAGGAGATATTACTGCTGTTGCTATTTCGGCATCTGTTCCTGTCATATCTACTGCCATTTCTCACATTTCTGCCTCAGATGCTGCTGCCCCTGCTATTACAGCCATCAAGCTCTTCTGCGTGTGCCTTCAAATCTGCCTTTTTATGCATGCCTGATGTTTTCTGCTAGTTTCTTTGGATATTTCCATTTTGCCCTCTTTGTTACTGTTTTTGCCATTTATCTGAACTCATTTGCTTTCCTTCTGCTGAGCCCAGCTCAAAGCCTTTACCCTGTCCCACCCAAAGACTGCATTATTTGTGTTAATAACAGGTATAATTTCATTCAAATTAATTAAGAACCTGCCTGCAACGTTACCGCTTCTTAAAGTTCAACCAGATACTCTTTAAGCAGGAAGCAGAGAACAGGGGGGGGAAAGCTGTTATCTGTCTGACGCTGTTATCTATGTCTAACGAAAGGGCTGGCAACGGTACCCCTGAAGAAACTGCACGCCAGCTGCAATAAGTGCACAGAGTCCACACGGGCCCCTCTTTAGCCCTCCCTGGTCAGCAGGGTCCCTGGGTCCCCGTGGTGGTGCTCATGCTGAAGGCAGCAGCAGTTTCTTCTTGGTGGCACTAGATGAGAGGTCACGGAGAGCCAACTATAAATATCTGTCATCCTCTCCCTCCCTTTTTCATGGGGATAATTAAATTGTTAACACGGGTGACAAGTAACTGATTGCACCGGACAGCTGATTAACATCGCGCCAGGATAAATAAGGCAGTTTGGAACTATCGTAGCAGGTTCCCTTCAGGTTGTGTTGACATCTCTCCATTACTTATAGCTAGTTCTTCTGGGAGAGGCAGGGGAAAGAGAAGGTCTTTAACCATGACCACAGAAACCACACGACGGAGTATGTAGAGCAGAAAAGATGGCATGCCATCAGTCTGCAGCACGCCTCCCGCCACCCTGATTTCCTCGCTGAAATTCCATTTTAAAGAGGGAAGATTGCAGAAAAAAAGTCATTTGAAGCAGAGCTGGTCTTCTGCATCTTCATGACCCAGTCTAATTTGTGCCCTACAGACAAAATAAGAATCCAAACTGCCAGAGTTCATCAGAAAGCAGACTTGCAAGCATTTCCAAGACTTACATCCCAGTTCCATGGATTTCAATGTACCCATGGATAAGCTTTCAAAATCATCAGTCCCCCTGAACCCAGTTTGCCCAAACCAATCTGTATCAAATTATCACCAACAGCAATAGTAATGGCCGTGTGCTTAATTGCCAGGAATTGCAGTAGCACAGTCCAGGTGAAGCGCGTGGTGCCAGCACCAACCCATAGGTTTTGGAAAGCAGGGCACACTCTCTGCTCTTTGTCTGGGTCATCTGCATAACTGCTTCATTTTTAGAACACTGTTTTTATAGTCAGTTTTGAAATAGGAAGAAAAACAACATATTGTCAGGCTGGGTGCATGACGTGCCATAAAGCTTGCTGCCCTGTAAGGCTTAGAAAAAACTTTTATATTCATTAAAGTGCTTCAAATAAAACTGATGGCATATCTTCTATACTGTAACTGCAGGTTAGCCAAACCTTCTTACATGAAATAACAGTGGGAGAACTCCTGCAGGATTTGTAGGAACTTCCACCTCTGGGTTAGCTTGAATGCAAGTTATTTAAAGCAATTTATTGTGATTACTGTGGATGGAATAAGAGGACATCCCATCACAATCTCTGGGCAAAAATGGGTTATTGGGTTTCAAGAAGTAAAAATACCTTAAAATGACCTTGTTACACATGATTAAGATAGAGCTCCTGCATCAGATACCCCAGAGCAAAGTTAAGAGCAAAATTTGATGGAGTAACAGACTGGTATTAGAAAAACTCACGGTCTGAATTTAGTTTTGGAAAAAAAAAATACTATGTCTATTTTTAGCCTATCATAAACATAACTTTAGGTTTTAAATAAACATCTTTGAATCCTTTTGATTTCTTTAATTCAAATCTTTCCCAATGTATATGCAAGTCCCAAATGCACTGTAGAAGCCTCCTGTTTTCAGACTGGATCCATATCTAACCTAAATAAACCACCATTTACATCAATCTTACTAAATGGCTTGCCTGTTTGCCTGCAAGTAGTTTTTCAAATTAAATTAGAACAAAGTAATTGTTTCTATTGACACTGTGTGTCTTTGCACTGGGCAGAGGAACAATCATTATTTGTTTATTGAAAAATACTGATGGCATTTTGCTCAGTGTAGCAACACATTTAATTTTATATATTAAATCTGAATTTGAAATGCTGCACCTGTATTTTCTGCTCCAAATATTTTCTAAAGCAAACCCTGACAGAATGAGATGCAGGCAGTAGAAACATGGGCAGGTAACACCAACAACCTGGATCCGCGCTTGTTCCCGTGAGTCCTCGCTTAGCATCTCACGATATAGGGCGAGTCCAACGGGAGCGAGCTGGCAGCACTGGAGCGACATGTGGAATTCACCTTCATTCCTGTGCATGACCATAGGCAGTGCTGGTGACAAAGGGCCATCAGACAGCTGACATTTACCAGCAGGACACAGCTGGTGAAACACAGCCACGCCACAGCAGGCCTGCGAGCCCCGCTCCTGGCTGCACCATTTCCCCTTCTCTCCTCTTCCTGCTTTCATTGGGATTGATTTTTGTTTGAAGAAAAGTCTCTCTCAGAAAACTCTGGCTGTCTACCAAGCTGTGTTTCTGTGAAAGCAATGCTATTCTTCTGCACTCACACCACGGCAGGCTAGAAACAGGCTGGGATCGAGTCACGGACAACTGGATTTGAATCCTTCAGCACACAGACTTTTATTTACCCATTTCTCCAAAATTACTCCAAACAGCTAACCAACAAACTTCCCTGTGGGCTGCCTTTCTCTTTTTGTGACCTACGCATCGCTATGTATTTGTTACTAGGGCTTCAGTACAGCCTTTTCTCTCTTTTCACTACTGTAGAAAACCAGCATGTTTCCTTATTTTTCATTTTCATTTAGATGAACCAACACAACCAAGTTCACAGCACGTATGTAAACCCCTTCCCTGCCAGTTGTCTACTCAACCTATGAAGTGTAATACGGAATCACAGGTATTTCATCATAACCAACGGCTAATGAGAAGTTCATTCCAGTGAATGGTATAAAAAGGAGTATCATTTTACCACGATACGGCTTCAATTTAGCATAAATAAATACTTGCTAAGAACTCTCAAATGAAAGAAACATGGATTTGAATGTCACGATTGCATTCTGGGGAGGACATTCAGACACAAATGAAAAGTTAATTCCTCTGCAACTTCTATGAATGAAGGGTTAAGTCTTGCACCGGCCCTGTTGCTAGGATCGTTTGCTGAACCACAGCAGTAAGGTACAATGCACTTGGAAAAACGTTTTAGTCCTATTGGTGTCTCCACATTCCTTCTTCCTTTTCCTCCTCCTGTATTAAAGATGTTTTTTCCCATTTTGCTGGAGGACATACATGTTAAGTCTGCTCACTTCTCTATTAACTGACTTTGCAGGACAATTCAAATTTCAAAGCAACTTTGGCAAATCACAGCAAAACACAGTGAACCAGGGAGGGGGGTTGTGCATAACTCATTCCTGGACAGTAGATTATCTATCAAAACAAGAAGTTACTTTGAGTTAGAAAGGATCAACATGAAGTAGTGTAGATGGTACAAGGACCAAGAGTCTGGTTTACAGACTGCTGGAGCTTGCCTTGCCCGAACTGCTTCTTCTAGCAGCCACGTGTTCATGCCAGCCTAACTCAGGCAGCCCAGCACAGCTCAGGACCACCGAGCGATGCTCTCTGCAGCACAGATGTGGTGTCTTAACCAACAATGAGCTGCACAAAGTCAGCTGCAGCCTGAAGTTTCACCTTGTCAGCTGTACCAGCACTGGACACAGACTAACGTGCTACTGCTGAGCCAAGATAGGTAGCTTACCATGGCCACCTTACTATGAATTCTAGACTGATTTCCTTCCTAACCTGGATCATTTCACAGCCTTGTTTTTGAAAGCACCTAAAATATTTAAACCAGCAAAAATCTAGGACAGGATTTTGCTAGTGGATGGGAGTATGATAAAGAAGCAAATTCAAACTGCAGCTTGCTGAAAGGACATAACCTTTGGGTTTTTTTGATTATTCTATTTTGGTAAACTCTAATGCTAAATCAATATGAAACCATTATAAAGTGCTATAAACCTGCAATGTGATTTCAAAGAATAGAGTAACATCACAATATTATTAGGTGTTAACGCTGGAGATTCTTTTTTAACCTCGATTTTGAGGTCAGTTTATAGAGCTCTAAGTCCAGATAGAAAGAACAGACAGACTTCTTGTTATCATCTAAATCACACCACCTACCATTTGTGTGCACTCTGTTAAAGTGGCTGAAGTACCCGGGCTGCAGTTTACTGCTGTTATTCAGAATGCAAAGTGGCTTTTACTCTGTTCTCTCTTGCTTACAAAGGTCAGTTTTACAAAGCTTGTCATCTTGATTGATATTATAATGCAATTTTTTTTATAAATGGTTTTGTTGATAAATGTAGCCATTTGCCGTTGGAGCGGATGTTTTTCTCCGGATTACTGAGAACAATGAATACTGCAACAAGTGCTTAAGAGTGGTGAAGACCATCAACATTTGCCTTGAAGAAGGGCATCTAAAACTTCCTCCCTGAAAGGAAGCACAGCCTGGCTAGCCCTACAGAATCCTTGCTTCAGGCTAGAGACAGTTATCACTTGAGGTCACCTTTTATCTTCAGGAAGGCAATTGAGAAACTAGCAAGACTGCATGCTGAAATGCTGGTGCAGGGGTTTGGACCCCTGTGAACATCCGCCCATGTAGCACTGAAGATGCTGCTCAGCCACACCTGTGACACCTCTGAGATGCTGCTGGGGGGAACACACTGGTTGCTCTGTTTCCTATTGTGCATGGCTGAATCTTTACCAGTAGTAGCCTGGAAGGTTGTGGCAAAATTGTGTCTTTCAGTTGGAAAAGGCAGGTTCATCAAAACCAAATCCATCCTTACAAAAACAATTTTGATCATCTTACATAGAATGGTTTGGGTTGGAAAGGACCTTAAATATCATCCAGTCCCAACCCCCAGCTGTGTGCAGGGATCCCTCCCACCAGACCAGGTTGCTCAAAGCCCCATCCAGCCTGGCCTTGAACACCTCCAGGGATGGGGCATCCACAGCTTCTCACCCGCAACCTTTTCCAGTGCCTCGTCACCCTCATAGTGAAGAATTTCTTCCTTTTACCTAACATACATCTACCCTCTTTCTGTTTAAAACCATTGCCCCTTGTCCTATCACTACATGCCCTTGTAAAAAGTCTCTCTCCATCTTTCTTATAAGTCCCCTTTTAAGTATTGAAAGACTGCAATAAGGGCTCTCTGGAGAGAATAGAAATATTTTCATGTCTACGATGAAACTTTTGGTCAGAATGACGTCTCAGAATACTCACAAGTTCCCCATGCTTACTAAGGTAAGAAATACCTGAGATCAACACTCCTCCCTTTGTGTTCTTCAGCACAGACACCTGAACTTGTCTAATCCTTGTTTTAGCAAGTTCCCAGAGCAAAGATAAATGAGTAGTGAAAAGAGAAAAAGTCTTCATTTCATTTTGATGGGAAATAAGATTTTTTTTTTTTGAGTCTTAACAAAGACACACATTCCTAAATGCCAATCAGTGTTAATAAAAACACTATGTATTCAAAAAGCACTATTTCAATATGTTGAGAAGGTCAGAAGGACAGTATTTATTACAGCGATAACTCAATTTGAAATTCTAGGAAGATATCAAGATTTACTGAGGAAAGGGGTCATTTACAACCTTGATAGAAAATGCAGACAACAGTTCTAACATTCTTTATAATGCTTCTGGTAGGATTTGAACAAAGCACTGTCACACGTCTCAAATAAGTCTCATAATTCTGGACAAGAAGTGGCTAGATAAAATTTTAATAAATATAAAATGCCAAGGGACTCCACATATTGCCTATGTTTTAGAGAAAGATTATTTTATAGCCTGTTTTTTCCTGCTTTCATACCTAGCTTTTGTTTTCTCTGTCTGTATATGAAAGTGTGCTATGAAAAGGAAATAAAAAATCAAAACACTCAAGCTAAGTTGAAAAATAAATGTCAAAAGAGAGGTAAAAATCAATATATTTCAAATGTAAAGTTATATAATTTTTAACATGACTAATTCAAGAATTGGCTGACATTCAACTGAAAAGTGAAGTCTGGAAAAAGTCCTTTTTTCCTCATCTCTCCAATCCTAGCAAGATTTGTTCTTTTAATACGTTATACCTAATATTCTGATCACTGTCTCAGTGCAAAACTTTACGTCAGTTTTAAGTGTCCTTTATTACTTTATTTCCTTTGGACAACTGGATGAATAGCTCTGAAATAGCCAGCAAAGTACCCTGGCCATATATGCCATTTCCTTCTTTTATACCTTCTAGCTGCATGTTCCCTAATGTTTCCCTGAGAAAGAAAACACGTGAAGCTTAATTACATCCACAACTACTTATCAGCCACTTTCTGGCGCAGTTCCTAGATAAATGGCTATACCTTTGCTATACATTTTTGAGGATAACAGTTTCATTTCAAAGAAGTCCTCTGGGTTTGCTGTAAGTCACACCCTCCCCTCCCCTACCCTGAAGAATAAATTTGTCAGATCTGTTCTTAGATCATACATAAATTCCTTTAGTCAATTGAACGAAACATAGGTCAGTTGCTCTCAAGAAGAAAGTGGTACAAAATATTGCAGCTAGATTTTCCCTCCTCTACTTCTAACAATTTATTAGTGCACAAGACTCATGGAATGACAGCTTTTCCATCTTGCCAAAGACCTACCAGCTTCAGTGAGGGGAGGTCAAATACACTGCTGTAGGCCTGCCTTCTGTTAATTTTCATGGAATGGTTCGCCAAAATCTGAAAAGCCTGATAATAAATGAGCAGGCTCCCCTCTTCTTATTTTTGCAATGCAGTTTCCTAGCATTCTGGACTCTTGATGACCATGCTGACATTTCACACCTCACAAAGCTTTTCTTGCCTTGGCAATCATATGCTACCTACAGGCTTCCATAGGTTTACTCAAAAAGCAAGACAGCACTCTAGAATCTATCCACATGGCACAAATCTTTTTGTCATGGAGCGGTACTGCAGAAAGGTCCAGGTAAGCTGTATTGTTCAACTGACACACTGCAGGCAAGATTCTGTGCTACTTCTAACCTCGAGAGGAGTGTTGGTTTGCACATTTACACCATTTCCAGCATCTGGACAAACAGGTTCAAAGCTATGTAGGACGAAAACAGGTTTCACAGAGTTGGGCCAACGATGACGTGTTATGATCTACAGGAGAATACACAAACTCCACTGGGAATACACGAATACTTCACTGTTCTCAAAAACGTGTCAGGGCAAAACTGAGAACCTAGATGCTCTGTCTTCAGTTTCCTCAGGAAGCAACAGAGTAACAGCCAACTGACAAGTTACAGAACTATTTATGCAGTTTATCTAGTAAATTTGATTTTGATAAGAAAGGTTTACATAGTGGAATACTTAAATTTAGCTTATAGCTGTGCTTAAAGTATAAGATCCTGGGGTACAATAGAACCTTGATTTCTATCAATGCACATACATTTTTTACTCTTCTTACAAGCAGAAACTATTTTGGCTCTATGTTTTCTGCTCTCCTTCCCTGAGCTCCTTTCAAGACAAATGATGACCAAGAACCAATCAGATTCTCTTAAAGATTAATGTATCCCATTATTTGTCATTGTCTATTCAGTAAGCTAGACTACATCCCCCCAAATCCCACGCTAAATTTCATAATCCTATTGCACACACGAGATATGCTTTGTCTTTGTTTAAAGGTATCATTGATTACTCCTCCTACTGCAAACTACAGACCACGGGTAGCAACTGCAATCAGGCAAAGAGTGCTACAGAAAGAATATCTGTATAAACCGTACATAGTAATTATCAAATGCATTATATCACTGTTTGCTTCAGTATAGCTAATTCTCATTAAGATGCAAATTTACTGAGTCACAGCTATTTGAAGGAAGAAACTTTGCAACTCACGAGCACACGCTGATTAGGTGGTGTTTGCTCCAGTGCTCATTTGGCTTGGACTGTGGCCATTTGCCTTAGTGCCATCACAGTATTAAGAGGCATAAATCTGCAGTGTCATTGGGTTGTCTTACATCCATTGTGAAATGTCCCTGTTATGACAAAATGCTATGATTTTTTTTTCTTGGCTTATATACCTTTTCACAGAATACTCCTTAATGCATTTTCTATGCTAACCACAGTTAACTATAGTTTAAAGACAGCTATGATCACTAAACACAGGAACAGCACAACATTACCAAAACCTGACAGCACTACCACTAGCTCACAGCGTCTGCCTGTCAGGAGCAGTTGGTTACCCCCATGCCCCACTTTGAGGAATAACTACTGCTTCACAAAATCACTGCTGATGTGTCAGTGTAAGCACTGTCTAGATGATCTATATTTAAGCTGGAAAATGATTATCTATTGTTATTATTAAATTGTACACATTCTGGAGCCAATAATTTGTCATTTGCAAGGAGAAAAGCAGAAAAATGTATAATCAAGGAAAGAAGCTGAAGAGGTGGATGCTTAACAGTGTTACGGACTTTCTTTAATTAAAGCCTCTCTTAACTTGCTCTTAATCAAAGCAAGTGGCAAGTGGCATGCTCAGCAGATGGGTACAGCTGTGCATAACAACCACACAGGTGTTTAATTTTTGTATTTGCAAGTATGCTAAGCTGCATTCAAACATTTGGGGGTGAGGAGGTTGGTTAGTGAGGGAGTGTTTCAAAGACATGTGCCACTGAAAAAGAGAGATTATTCTGCCACTGTTAAGTTACTCCATCAACTTCACTACTTCTGTGTTAAATCCCAGTTTGAATTACCAGGGCAGATGTATAATCTGGGAGGCTTTCCAGAGCACTCTCTTTCGCTCCCCCCTTTCCCTCACATTTCCCCATCCCCCCCCCCCCCTTTTTTTTTCTTAATGCTAACTGTACTGAACTGCAGGTTTCTGTCTTCTCACATACCAAAAACAGTTCTTATTCTTTGTCTCCTATTCCCAGTGCAAAAGCCACTGAATGAGTCAGAGGAGACAAATAAATACATCCTAGGTAGAAATGGATTACTTACAGAGCCAGGAGCTCCAGAAACACACAAAAAAGACAGTGATGAAGGCTGCACGAACAGAGAAAAGAAACTCTAACCCATGACTTCCCAGACACTGTGCAAATCCAGTAAAGGAACTATTGAGATTGTCACAAAACAATAAAAAATAGTATTCATTTTATCTAAAAGTCTGCCTAATATAGCCAAAATGAAAAACAGCGATTCAAAACAGAGCCAAGGAGTGTACAACAGAAGGTAAATTTTGCATTTCATGAACATAAGTTATCCCCTGCACTCCCAGTAATTTGCAGCATCGTTTACCTGCAAGAACAAAATGGAATAAGGCCAGGTAAATGAAACACAGGGAAAATGACAAGTATTTGGCATCCTCTATAGAGCATATACCTAAGGAAGGAATTTTGGCAAAGCTAAGGATCAGCAGCAAAACACAGCTTGAAAGCGAATATTAGTGAAAGGCAGAAGTGGCAGTACCGTCACCTGCATCAATAGGTACGTCCAAACATCCATTATAGCTACAGACAAGGAAAGAGACAGAATGTGGATGAGGGAGAGCAATTTCAAATCATGTAAGTCAGTATTGATGTTAAAGTGGTTCAGAGACTGCTATTATTTTTCCACTCATTTTCATGTACTACACTACATTAAAGGTTAGCTAAAAATAGATTACACACTTTCATACTATTGCTTTCCCACATATTTCCCAGTAAACTATACTTTCAAATCAGAACAGAAATATCCACCAGACTCCCTCTGTGCTTTTGCATGCACAGAAGAAAGCTCAAATACCCTTGTTTAACAATTTGAATATAAAGAGGAATGGAGCTGCTTAAGAATTCCTTCCATGAGTATTTCTCAGACTTTGGGAAAATACAAACCCCATTTGGCTCATGCATTTCTATCTGCTTGCAAAGTCTAGGATACACTGGGAAGAGTATTTCAAAAACTTCTAAGGCTTCTTCTAGTACTATTCAGTTCCTTTGACATGCTTTTGTAGTCTTCAAGAAGTAGCGTGACACTCCACAGCCAGTGAAATGCTGACTTGGTTGACTGTCATAATCAAAACACATATTGGTTTAACACAGCAATTACTGAATAAGGTTGTTCATACGAAACTGGAGATTTATGAACGTACAGGACTCCTTATACAAGAAAAGGAGTATTTCTCTAGCTTCAGGTGCTCTTGGGATGACTGTGATTCATGTGGTCATGAGTGAAACGTGACTCGGAATCCCCTAACAAGTCCTGTGCCAGGGAAGGAAACTGATCCCGTGGTGAACTGATAAAAAGGTCAAGGTTTGAGAGCACTGCCACAAACACTTCCCCTTTTCTGTCTTTAGTTTTCACAGTCTGGAGGGAGAAACTTATGTCACCGTTGAGGGACATATTTGTGAATTTTCACTTATACAGTCTTGAACGCAAAGATTTGGGTGACTAAAATCAAGGCACCCAGTAGACCAAAATATTTCCTATATATCCTTATTGTGTCACTTGCTACTAGGAAAAGCAGCTTTCTAAAAAATAACGTGATAGAGCAATTCCTAATTGAATTAATCTTCAACTTACATACGCAAAGTACATGCCTGAATTTTTGTTCTTGATATGGATAAAGCACATTTTAACAGTTTTCTTGATGTCCCTAGCAGCCAGAATTAAATAAACAAAAATAAAAACCCCTGAATACTTTTTTCCCTAAAAATACCGATAAAATTATTATCTGCTAGTTTCGGATGTAGGAAAAAAATAAATTAATAAAGTGACTTTCTTTATGTACAGGCTTTAGCATAAAATGATCTACAAAGGATCATTTTGGTCAGAACATTTACGTGTGAGTCACAGAACACAGCTGAGAGATGGTTATTCATCACACATTCCTTAAAAACACAAACTTAATCTAGTCAGCATTTTGATTTCCAAAATTTTGCCTGTTCTATTTCTGCAACCATAAGATGATTTTGTTAAATATTTAAAGACTTCTTTCTCATCTATAACCAAATTGCCTATTTGTATAGCAGATGTAACACTAGTTATACCTTGGAGAGTTAGAAATATAAACAGAATAATCATTTAGGTCAAAATAAAAATAAAATTAGAGTCTAAAAGTGTTTGTAGGAAATAGCACAATTTATATTTACAAATTCATGCAGACTTAATTTTTAAATGGAAGAAGCTGTGTATCCAAAGCTAACTTTGATGACAACCTATCCTTCCATAAATATTAATTATCAATATAGCATATCTAACTAGCTAAACCATTCTAACCATATTTGCATTTCAGAGCGATTATTTTTGTAGCTAGCATATTAATTTCCACAAAATGAATAATTTATTATGGTTATTTTCATTTCTCCCCTGTGTCGTATTTCAATAAAATGGTGTCCTAAGGCCTGAATAATTACCAGCTGAATATGAGATAGTTACCTTGATTTTTGCTCAAGATACACACATGCGTGTGTGTTATCAGGGCTTCCTACCATTTTCTCCAGCAGGCAATATTAGGTAAGAATAGAAAAGAGAACTTCAAGGTGATCTGAAGTCTCTTTGAATCAGGATGATTCAGAAAGTTTCCGTATCATCACTGTGCAGTTACATAGGGGCATCTCCTTTGGTCTCTGCAGATTATTTGGGGCTCTAACATTCATTTGCATTCTCTAACTTTGTCACAGACCGAAGCAAAGCCAGGCAACATGGGACTACAGTCATGGGAAGCAGCTTTGAGTTAAAAGAAAACACGACGATGCCAGCAGATACTGCTATTTTTGAGGGGTATTTCAGGGCTGGCAGTAGCACATCCCAGCTGAAGGATGAGATCTGTCCTGCTGCCCGTCTCTTCCCTGGCTGCCTCCGTGCAGAGGTGCCCACAGCCCCTCAGGTCAGAAGTCAGCACGTGCAGCTTCACACACTCACCCTGCTGAAGCATTAGCCTTGAAAAAATAAAAAATCAACAATCTTTCGGGGATGATCGAAGTGTGAAATAAACTGCTCCTAGTTCAGCTTCAGTCAAACTGCCGACTGTCAAAATCTTTGGAAAATGTCAGGATCTGAGTAGTTATTACAGTTTAGCACAGACACTACACTTCACACGCAGCGTTTGCCGTCTCCCAGCTTCAGCAGGTAACCTGCAAACTGCAAAGAGCTGTACCCTAGTCAGCCCTCACAGAGGGAAGAAAAATGCATCTTCTTCACTTCTACATGTGAACATAAAATGGCATCTCACAGGCAGCAGGATTTCTATTTCCCTTTAAACAAGCAAAACATACACTGGCACAGTAACCAATGCAGAAGGGTACAAACTCTGTATCTGCTACTCCTTTCTTACACAAACTTCCTAAGTTTACATATTAAAGAGATACTTGCACCAACTCCCAGGCCCTAAACCTGTCAGCTTTCCTGAAAAATCTTGAAAAAAAATCATTTTTTTTTTTTTTTAATACGAAGGACTAAACCATTGGTAGTTACAGCAAAAGCTGAAGACAGAATTTACCGTTAGTGTTCTCCATCTAATATTTGCACAAGAATAATCGATTAAGACATTCCCAGATGGTTTTAACATTTAACAGGATCTACAGCATGACACTCAGGATTTTTAATACTTACAGAGTCGCAGAAGAGTGTCACCAATAAGACAAATTACATGAGTAAGTGGCATTAGAATGCACTGCCAATGCACCCAAAAAGTTATTTTTAAGGACTGTGACAAGAAACATTCCAATTAGGCTAAGTAAATTACCAGAATGTAACCATCATTACAGAAAAGAGAACCTCACTTGTTACCATAAAAAGAATTCATTGCACAGACTGGAGAAATATACACTCTTTGGACTTATTATTAAAATAAATGTAACGAGTTATAATTAAATGGGCCTTAAATTGCAATAATTACCTAGAAACACTGAACGGATGAGCACAGGTGAACAGTGCACACATCAAAGCACACAGAGAAGAAAATGAGAATGAATGCTCCCTCTTAAATGCTGTGTCTTCAAGCAAGCAACCTGGTGTCAGCTCAGCCAACCAACATAGTTGATGTAATTAAACAACAATACAGGTTTATTATATAACCAAATGGAAAGCTGGAGGCAGGTCTGAACAGTACTAAAAGAAGATTCAATTAAGCCTGCAGCAGATCTAATTATGCAATGCTGGAACCAGAGTATACAAACTGGATCTGCTCAGCTCTGACACTTTCCAGCTTTTTATTCAAGAATTTCAAAGATTATTTTAAAAGGATAGAGGAGGAAAAAAGGAGCAGTTGGTCTGAAATATAATGAATTTTTCACATCAAAAATCACCACAAAAAAGAAAGGCACTTTGCAACAGAATAAATGGCAGCTGCACCAGAGACAAGCTTTTATATTCGATCTCTCAACAAGCAGAATATTCATTGCTTTTGATGAAAAGAAAGTGTGAAAAAATAAGCAAATCTCACAGCTAAATGCTTTTTAATGCTTTTCAGGTTGACAAACACATCCTTCAAGTCACTAACATCAGCCTAGCTCAGCTGGCAGCCCATTGCTGCCCTCCTTCCTGCAGGCGCTGTGGTCTCCTCCCACCGCGACACCGTGCCTCCCCGTGGCAGAGCCGATGGCCCCAGCTCCCCGAGCAGGAGCTCTGCCCGCGGGTACCCCTTTGGTGTGCTTCTTACCCCCTGTAGTGCCACCCCCACCCTGAGCCTCACGATGGGCCAGACCTGAAAAGCTGCACGTGCTTTATTCGGACTGGAACCGTTAGCTCGGCTGCTCTGTCTTGGGCAAGATCTCCTCTTCCATCAGCAGAAGTTCACAGTGACGCCATATTACACCGGTGGCCTTTTCCCTTCAGAAACGTTCACTGTGCCCCAAGCTGGGCACATGGTAAGCATTACCACTTGAGTTAAATAAGCAGGAGCACAGGGCAAGATATACAGAGAGAGAAATGGCAACTTGACCAAGGACGGAGCAGACAAGAAGGCCGACGCACTTGTGTGACCGCCGTCACCTGCTGAGCCGGTCTCGGAGGGGCTGCAGAGCATGGTGCTGCCGTGGGGCCGGCTCCGGCCTGCCACTGCCAGCTGAGCTCCTCTTGCACCAGCTGCCAATACGCCCTATTGCATTTATTGGCTATGGTTTAAAGGTATGATGACAGATGCTAGTGACATTTTTTGACAGTCAGTGAAGTCAGCTGGTGGTAAGGTAGATTCCTCATTTACTAGTTTTGTCCAGAATACTTAAATGAGTTTCTTCGTAGTTTTCTCTGGTTCCTGTTTGTGAGTTGCCTCTGTGCTTGATCAGTGATTTCTTTCTGCTCCCTCAGCTGCTGTCCGTATAATGACATGCTTAGACACATCTGAGAAATTCAAGTGTCTCATTCTCCTCACTCACGTCTATCCCAATTCAATTCTCTTTCAGTTCTCTTTTCCTCTCAGACAATTCCTTGTTAGTATAAATCACCTGTCATTTACCTGGATAGATTTAGTTGGATCCAAACTGAGAAAGCTGAGGTAATTCTCAGCTCTCGCAGCGTTCTTTATTTTACCATCCTGAGGTTCCACATAGCAATGCCAATTTAAAAGGTTTCCAAACTTCATTTTAATATCAAACGTTGTAAAATTACAGCTCTGTCAGAAAGAGTGGTCTAAGGGAGATTTAGAAGTGCATGACAGGTGTTTTCAAGTACTCGTTTTAGCCATGATTTTTATGGCCTGCCAAAGAAATGCTTTCATTCAGGTAGCACCCTTATAAGGGGGAAATCTACATGCTGAAAAAATGTGTGCTTGTAGGGGAATAATACTGTTCATTCTTACTGTTTAAAATATAGCTTTTTTTTTTTTTTTTTGACCCTGAGAAAGGGACAAGAAATATTTCCTACTCAGTTGCTTCATAGCACACAAACAAAAAATTAGTGACAATTTCACCTATAATTGTAATTGAGCCAAGAGTAACATAATAGCAATTACAACAGTTGTCTACTTTCCAAGCAGTAATAAAAAATAAATGTAAATATTGGTACAAAAAGCTGAAGTTCAAAAAGATTTCCTTTTCCATAAAATAAACATAAAAATGAAATTATGAATCATTATAACATGATTTGGGCAGACATTAATTCATTAGGCCTTCAGGGATTTGGGTAGAATCCTTTCGGATGACTGCAACAATCAGAACTTTGGTTATCACACATTCCTAAAATCATGCCATGGTTGTTGGTTCAATTATACTTTTTTAAACATTTCTCAAATATAAAATGATAAAAACTTCTTTGTTGATCTCTTTACCATTGTGGTAACATGCTGTGAATTTAATTCCAGTGCATTCACACTGAAGGTATCCATTTTCACCTTCATTTGATACACTCTTCCCAGGAGGATTCATTTTGAGAGAGAAAGTGAACAGCTTCAAAAAATATGACACACTGCAAACAATATTGTTAAACGTGAAAAGGTTCATTGTTTGGGAAACAGGATCTTAATTAAGTTTGCAATTCCTAAAATTCATTGGCTACTACTCTGTTCAAAATCTCCAAGCTACTAAGGTATAGCAGTGCTGTTCTGGTGGAGCTGGCAGCACCTTCACCATGCAGAGGTTATCTCATCACAGTAACATGATGAACTCAAAGCCCATTAAGACCGCTGCTGAAAGAACACAGGAAATCCTGAGCTGAAGAAAAGCCAGAATGGGAAGGATGTCATTTAATTTTATTGACATCTCAGAGACAATTACTGTCCTTTCAAATGCCTTTTTTTTTTTTTTTTTAAATCAGATACCACTGCATTAACATATGCATTTAGCTGTGCAGGCCAGGAGAAAGAGGGGAAAAGAACAGCAAGTCTCTGTTTTTAAGTGTAGGAGAAACATCGCTTCACTGCAAAACAGTGTGTGCTGACAGTGCAATTAGGGCTTCATTATCTAATATTAAATTTGCATGTCTATGACACCTGCCGCGTACCAGACACTGAGTCGGTGAGTATATGCACAGGACTAAATTTCACTGAGTTGGCTTTGAAGCTGGCTTTCCAGACTAACTGAGAAGTGTGGCCATGCTGCTCTGTGGAAGCAATCGTTAAAATGCACTAACTGATGTCAGGCTTACAAGACAAAAAAACGCTAGTTAAGTTGATCATCCACTCTCTAACACAGCAGAGAGAATTTTATTATTTGCAGGTCTCTTTGGGGCAACTTCAGAAGCAAAACTTCACAGCCTGGGAAATACAGACTACTGCATTTGAAACTATTTCACTGTTCATCTCCACCTCCTTGCTTTTTCTTTTGCTGCATGTGCCTATGTCCTAAAGTACCTTGTGTAAATCCTGAAAAGCAGTCACTGTATATTTTGAGCATCTTGCGTGCCTCATCCTTTAAGTGTATTTAACTACTAATTAACAGTATGTGTGTGGGGAAAAAGTCCTAGAAGAAAGCAAGACTTACTATCTTTGTAACCTTTTTATATAGAATTACTTTAAAGGATAACATCAAATAGGATTGTATTCTTTCACTTGGTAAAAACTCCCATGAAATTATTTGAACATTATGTGAGAATAATATCTGATTAAAAACCAGATGTTTATGATCTCCGTGCATTTTTAATTGGCAAGACAGAGACTGTTAGCAGTAACACACTCACTGACAGGCAGAGAAACTGTATAGACAAACCAAGCAATTTCACACTAAGAAAGAGGATACCAATATAAGACAACCTTGTAACTAAAAGAATGTGCCTATCTCCATATTAAGAATGGAGGTCAGAAGAAAAAGAACACTGGTAGGAATATGACATTAAAAGGAAATAGGTATATGTGAGAGCATTATTTTAAACTTACAAAGGAAAATTTATATAAGTAATTGGCTTAATGTCATGCCTACAATTTATGAGTGGCTTTGAAAGTTGCCCAAAGCAATACTGAGGTCCATTTTGATAAATGGAAGACCATGAAAGAGAAATTGAAGAAGGATTCATAGAAGTTAGAGTGAAAAAGGAACTTTACAGTGCACAATTAGAGAAAAAAATTCTTAACAAAAATTTAAAAAAACTTGATGATTTTTGGAGAATTTCTTCCTACCTTAGGTTGTAACTCTGGGGAATAGAGGGGACTGAAAATCCCCTATAAAACATAAGATATTTCTTAGGTCTCAGCATGGCATATGGATGCATGTGGTATTATTATGATAGTTTCAATTTTGCTTTACTGGTATTAGCATTCAAAAATTATTACAAGAACATAAAAAAACTAATTTCCTTTTTTTTTTTTTTTTTTTTTTTTTTCCCTTGAAATAATCTGTTAATGGATTTCTTTCTAAGAATATGCTTTCTTATTTGGAACCTTTAAGATTCAACTTCCGTAGTATTTCTGAGTTCAGGAGGTAACTGCTCTTCCAAAAAGGAAAAGACTGCTATACAATTACTAGATTTTGGATTCAGGTAAGGAAAAAAAAAAAAAAAAAAAAGAAATATTACAAATGAAACACTACAGTATTTAGTTATTAGACTGTCTTTATGTACTTAAGCTGTTTTGAAATTTGTGTAATTATTTATGAGTACCCAAGATTTGCCAAGGCTACCATGTAGGTACCCTGTATAATGAACTTTCTAAAACTTGTGACCCAGAAGGTTACTCATTAACAAAATATCAGCTTACATCAAAAATAAAATCTTCTAGAGCAAAGTTACATACAAATGTAACAGGCTAGTGGTATTTGGTTCTGAATGCCTCAATAGTGAGGACTGACCTCTCCATAGCAAAGGGAGCAATATTAGGTTCGTTAAGGCAGCTCTGGGATTGGTCCTTGGGGAAAAAAAAAAAAAAAAAATACACACAACAGTTTTACAGAGAAATAGCAAAGAAGTTGACTAATTAGAGGGGTAATTCATACCATATCTTTTTAGACAGCAGATTTCAGCACCTCTGGGATCTTGTAGAACCACAACACAACCAGATATAGAAGGAGCACAGAGATGATCCTGCAGGAAACACTCAGCATCTCTTGGATGTGCTGCCTCCTGTTACTGACCACAGGGTTGATAACACTAGCTAGTCAGAAAAGCACTCACCTGTCTCTCTTCAAACAACAGGCTAAAAACATCCACTGAGTCAAACTAGATTTTTTTTTTTTGCAAGCTCTGCACATCCCCAAATGGTTGACCATCTAGTCTGTGTTTTTGCAAAATTTGCTTTCACTCCCCTCTCTAAATGATTAATAATAATTACAAAAAACATCCATACTTAATCATGCTAACTGACGTCCAACATAGCATCTATTTTAATGGCCAGTAAGAACCTTTCAAATGGGTTACAAAGTAAAAGACATCTTACAGATTAGTAAAATGTCACCTTTGGCTGTACTTGTTCTTACGTGGTAGCCATTTCATGAACTACCTTTCTACCATTTATTCTATTAAATGCTCTTCATATAAGTGACTGCAATTGAAACATCTGCATTTTTTAATGGAATTTTATTGCTAGGAGATTAAGGAAATAGAAAGTTTTAGGATATTTCTGTTGAAGACCTACTGGTAACTTTTTTAAACTGCAGATACATCACAACCTGTGTTAGATAAACATGATCCTTCTGAATAGTCTATCAATGGTAGCACAGGAGAAACATTCTATTCTATTTTTTTTTTTTTTAAACCATCTTTCAGGGCTATATTCTGGTGTTTACATCATCTGAATTTAGACATTAGTTCTGCTATGGCTGAATTGCCAAGATGCTGAATATTTAGTCCTTGACTCCAGAAAAAAACAGAAATATTTAAAAAGGTCCTTTCTTCCAACCCAAACCATTCTATCACCTTTGAATTTTTTTTATATATTTACTATTAAGCATATATATCTAATTGATTTACTAGGTTAAGCTACTACATCATTTCAGAAAACTACAGAAAAAACACACAGATCAATGAAAAATTCTGGACTAAAGGAAAGGAGTCTCATGTTCCAGCCAAGCATCCATCTCACATGATACAGGCTGTATCTTGTACTCTATGCACTGGAAACTTCACATATTTTTTTTTTCCCCTCCAGTTAGAATCGTATTAACTGCATTTTACAGTTTTTTCATCTTTTTGATCTGCTGTTTGCAACTAACACCAATTCTCTCTGTATTCAGACCATGCAACTTGATATTCTTGACCCTAGTATCCCAATCACATAACTCTCATTTGTTGTAAAAGCCTTACAAAAATGTCCCCGCCCACACCTTGACACATTCTGTTTCCTATACTAACAAGTGCTTGAGCAAGTCCAGAGAAGAGCTACAAAGCTGGTGAAGGGTCTGGAGAACAAGTCTTACGAGGAGCGGCTGAGGGAGCTGGGACTGTTCAGCTGAAAAGGAGGCTCAGGGGTGACCTTATTGCACTCCACAGGTAGCTGAAGGGAGGCTGTAGCGAGGTGGGGGTTGGCCTGTTCTCCCACGTGCCTGGTGACAGGACGAGGGGGAATGGGCTAAAGTTGCGCCAGGGGAGGTTTAGGTTGGATATTAGGAAAAACTTCTTTACTGAAAGGGTTGTTAGTCACTGGAATAGGCTGCCCAGGGAAGTGGTTGAGTCACCATCCCTGGAGGTCTTTGAAAGCCGTTTAGATGTAGAGCTTAGGGATATGGTTTAGTGGAGGACTTTTTAGTGTTAGGTCAGAGGTCGGACTTGGTGATCTTGGAGGTCTCTTCCAACCTAGACTATTCTGTGATTCTGTCTTCAAGTTATTTTCTCCCGCTTCCTTCTGTGGGCTGTTTTCCAGTTATTTAAGGTTCCCAGTAGTCAATCACTTTCCATTGCTATATAGTATCTTCTGGACATGTTTTCTTCCAAAATGTATTTAAATTTGACACGTTCTAATATTAAACACATTACAAACCATTTCATTTTAGCAGAAGAATAATATCTGAACCACTAGATTACTTGACCACCTACAAAGCTCTTTCCAACAGACCTCTTCTCAGCATTAGAGCATCATCCACCTTTTTCATACTCTGTGCAGAAATATTTTGGTTGCTGTGTAACACATAGCTTACAGGAAGTCACTTGTTCTATGAAATACCATACTGGCTGAAAATTAGTAATGAATTGCTTTGCTACAAGCCTCTGATCTCCATTGTGCTCTGTTATGTAAAATTCATTCTTTGGACGAAATTGCATTTGGCTCACAAAAGTATAGATATTTTAATTTAAGATCCCTACCTTTCTCCTTGGAAATCTGACTGATATTTAGCCGCAGTGGTGAAAGGCAAAGAGGAAATGAAATGCTGGCAGCAGATCTTCTTCACTGTTACTTAGGAGCAACAAAGTCATATCCATGCAGATCCCGTGGACTCTTACAGCTGAACGGCCTCTTCAGCCAGCTGGGAAAAGGTGAGCACAGATCAATCCATTTGCTGCAGACTGCACAGGCTCTGCAGGGAGCTGTTATGGTCCTACCCCAGCACCATGGGATACGGACCTCAAACCGCACGCAGAGACAACCTGCAACAGATAAGAGGTAAGCCCAGGGTCATTGTTGTATTTTCACACTTCTGTGAATACAACAGCAAAATCCAAATGGCCTAAGAGCCTCCCTAACATTCTGGAAGTATACAGAAAGCCTGTGGCACACGCTGAGAAATTCTGCTAGAGAGAACAGCAATGTCTCAAAGAGTCAGCAAAGAGATCATGATTATTACTCCCTCAGGGTACAACAGATTAATAGGAGCTCATTTGAAAGCAGATAAAACTGTTTGGGTGAACGAAGCTGAGCCTCTCGTATGGACTCAGAACCTGTAAAAGACATGGCTGGTCCTTTTAGCAGTATCTGCAGTACAGTTTTAGGGTGCACATTCGGTCTGCCTGTAAAAAGAGATGTTACGGATGAAGTCAAAAAAAAAGACTTGTTCAAAATAATATTGATCAAATTGCCAGATCAGTGAACAGTGAAACAGGTATGTCTTTCTGTAGGACTTTGTTACTGATTGACTGTGGAACCATTAATGTGAATGTGCTTTCCTAATGGGCTAGCAGAATTGACTTCCGAATGACAAGGTTTCTCCTCAGGCTTATACAGCCCCAAAAGTGCAGTGAATGAAGTTTTGCTGGACTTTAAAGGTCAAATAGGGGCATCAGATATATAGTCTGACTGCCCCACAGTGAACTCAACTTCTTTTTGCAAAGAAAAGAGTATATTTGACAGTAACTTACCTTTTAATTGTAATAGATAATTAAAAGGAAACTGTAAGCCTTGGACAAGAAGCAAACCAATATATATTCCCAAGTGGGCTTGCGTATTTTGCTTCTGTTTTCTTGTGCATCAATTATGTGCACATTTCAATTTGTATTTCATCAACAATAGCTTAACAGCAAGCAAGCAGGCATGGTAGTGCTCCAAGAGGCTTAGCAGAGGACCTTTAAATGCGGGGAAGCAGATTAAAAGTTCAGTCAACAACGTGAAGGACTGTAGTGATGAGGACTCAAAATGCTTCAGCAAAATTACGACAGATTATGACACGGCTTAAAAGGACCCATTGCAAATGGGATTCCCATCACAAAACCCTCTCAGTCTGCAAAATCTTCCCATTCAGCGTCCACACGCACACACCCAAAGGGGACAGAAGTGAGATGGAAGCCACAACCGAGACAAGAGCCATCTGTGAACACGTGGGGGCCGCTGTGGGAGCCCCAGTGCGCGTGCCTTCAGCCTGGCCACAGGCCCTGCAGAAGTCGCTGGGCTCATTGCTGCTGAGCACGCTCATGCACGTGCATGGTTTTATGCATGAGCAATCCAGCTAGCGGTGAATTCTTCAGCTCACCTCTACACCCATACAGAGTTAAGCTATTAACGGAGAAAAAGAAAACTCAGCTTAACAGCCAACTGGCACGGCTGCCAGAGGTTCCACAGAATATTTAACAATTCGGTTTTATGGAGCATTGTAGGAAGAAACCCTGAAGCTTGACGAGGTTTAAAGTCAGTATTTCACCATCAGAGACAAGAAACCGCTCTGGTTACTGGCTCACACTGACTTCATGTCCTGTTAACAACTACACCCAATAAATTTTCTGTCTCTTCTGATAGTCTTGTCTTTTGAAAGGATACTGCAAATTTTCATGCGTTTATATAGCAAGAAATTTATCAGATATCCATATAAGTACTCAATCTAGAAAGAGGCAAATGCTTAGTCACTGCTGAGAAGTGCTACTGAGCAGCTGAAATAGCGGAGGGGAGGAGTGCTGTCTGAACAGCTGCCATTCTGCAGCTCTGCCCTGCTGCAGGGCTGTGCTCACTTGGGGAAGCTTCTGGGATTTTATAGATTATTCTTTAAAATTTCATCTAGTAAGTGCAGTTCGGCTTAATAAACTGATAAATATTTCTGAATGAACATAACAGATCATCATAATATCTGGCACTAAAATTTAGGAGCGGAGATGTGCAAAGAAAATCGATGAAATTCTCCCCGACCAGTATAAGGCAAGGAAAAATCCTCATGGCTTTTATCAGAGTTTTCCCACATACAGTCTCAGCCAACAAAACATGATGTATTGGCAGTGCTATCACTGTTGCCTAAAAACTTCACCATAAAGCAGATGCATTTTAAGATTAATTTAGCAGTTGCCACCAGAATCTCACCATCATTTTTCTCCTGAAGCCATTTTGTTTATTCTTAATACAGCACACTTGACAGATCACACACAATTAAAACACAAGACTGATATAAAATCACTTTTCCATTTTTTAAGCTCACTAAAAAATAATAATATAGTGAGCTTTCTTGTCAGAGATGACTGAAAGAAACAGCTAAAAAAAGGCTGATTTTTAAAAACCAACCTAAACAGATTGATTTTATGGTAAATTGTTCAGCACCGATAGTGACCAAGGGGAGCCCAACACACAGAGGAAGTATTTGAACACAGATTGCAAATATAGAGGTACTTTAATTAAAGATTTAAGAGACATATTTTGCCCACCATTTAAAAAGTCTCCTTCATGGTACAAAAGGATACACAAGCACACACAGACAAATCTGTTCCTTGCCAGAGTGCTGCTTAAGCCAGCCCGATCAGCCAAAGTCAAACAGCACTAGCTCTAAGTATGAATAGTCGGAAAAAAGCCTGTTCCACAGGACATTGGGGTAATAGCTTCCTCCCAGGACAAAGGGAGGTGGACCATTAATGAAATACAACATCCAGAATTACACTTCTCAGAAGTCCTATACCCTGAAAATTATTTTGGGGTTGACAGGCACTGATTTTACCAGATTCCTGGTAAAAGATCAGCTTGAGCTGGAACAGAGTTGTTCTAACCTCTTACCACCTATGCGCAAGGGACTGAGCAGCCCACATGATGTGCCCCAAGTACAGCAGCAGCCAGGCTTCACAGCTACAGCCCAAAGCCAAGGCACAAAGTAGAGACCTCTCCTTTCTTAAGCACAAATCAGAAATAAAATCTCTTCCCTTATCATGCATCCTCCCAGCAACTCCCCTTGACTTTTCAGGCTCTTCTATGACAATATATTCTTATGCTTAAGAAAAAAAAAAAATCACTACAAGCGAGTTAACCTTGTTCTTACTGGCAGATGTTTGTCCCTTCTTTGAAGACTAAGTTCTCAGGCCATTACAAGGAGAGGGTAGGTTTGTTTGTTTGTTTGTTTTCCAATCCTAAATCAAGAAGTCTTCCCTCTTCCTTTTGCTTCCCTTTCAACTCCCTGTTCAGACCACTTACTTTCCTCTCATTGAGATAAAAAGAGTAAACAGTTTAGATTTATTACAATACCTTTCCTCCTCCAGAAGGGTTCCCAACAGGCTTTACATAATTTGGCTTCAAAGTTCTGAGCAGTTCTAACTGCTACTAAAATTAGTGAGAAATGAGTGTGCTGCAACTCAGAGAATTAGGTCCATTCAGTAACATTCACGTAACGTCAAACCACTGTTCTCAGTGCAGAAATGAAACCACCTCCAGGATGAAATGGAGAAGAGTAACATCCTTTCTCTTTCTTATCTTCAAACTTGAAATGCAGCAACAGATCCCAAGTGGGAGGGGAAGGGGGAACGTTGGCCAGGTTTGAACATGTCTCTAAAATAGTTTCCTGTTTCCAAATCCCACCCAATATGACAGTAAGGAAAAAAAAAAAAAAAAAAGCTGTGTGCCTAAGTTAAAAAATTAAACTGCCTCACAGTTTGAAATAACAAATGCTGTATCTATAGGGCAAACCCTGCAACAGGAAAATGCGTTACTCTCAAACAATAAAGTACAATCCTAGAACCACAAAATAAAATAGATAAGAAACATTATATATCTCAAAATAAAAGAATAAAAGATAGCAACAACTCTCAAACAAATTAAAGTAGGCTCAGCTAGTTCTTCTGATAGTGATTTTTGAAAGCAACAAGAAAATCAGATGAAATACATTATGAAATAGATATTCCACTAATATAAGAGGAAATTGAAAGCAGATATTAAAGGGTTCCATGATACAGAAAATCAGGAGGCTGCTACTGATAATTGCTAATTGTAAGTGTTCCCAGTGCTTTATTTTGCACGGGTTATAGGTCAGTCTAACTCTAGACCTTATTCCATGTTTTCAGTATATGTAATACTGGCACATCTGTATTGTTTTAGGAAAGATTGTAAGCACATTATAAACTTCTTACCAGGACTTTAAAGTTTCCATAAAAAGGGGCTTCATGACAAAAATTTGAATGGACAACCTCAGTCTACAAATGCTACATGAAGAAATTTGCAAATACAGCTACAGGAAGGCTGAAGTTGGAAGGGACCTCTGGAGATCATCTAGTTCAACCTCCTTGCCCAGGGCAGGGTCAGCTAGAGCAGGTTGCTCAGGGCTGCATCCAGCTGACACACGAATATCTCCAAGATCTATCCAGGCAACCTGTTAGTGTTCAATTACATTTACAGTTAAAAGAAAAAATATTGTTTTTATGCGTATTTATGATAACTTTTCCCAGTAATCTGCCAGTAATTTGAGCAGAAGAATGTGTTTTCATTTAGTCCTTTTGGCATAAACAATAGAATTATTTTACTGAAATGTAAAAGCTAATAAAAGCTAGACAGACACCATCAGAAATTTCAGGCACGATTGCAAAAGGCTAAAATTATAACAAAATAAAACCAGGAATGTATAAAGGAATCTTAGTGCCTAAGGAACCCCCCCCCCCCCATCAATATATGTACAACATGAAGCCACCAGTACTGATTTTTTAAGTAGAAAAATTAACACAGGTCCAGGACCCCTTGGGAGAATCTTCCTGCTCTGGTACTCCTGGGGTATCTCTACTCATACAATTTTTGCACAGGCTGAAGGAAAACCCTAGTGCACAGAAGGTCTGCTACAAAAAGAGGAGCTCCACCAGAAAGGGGGGCTACAACAGAGGCTGGGAGAACGAGCAGCCGCAGCCCAGGTAGCCACAGCCTGCCGCCACACATGAGGGAAGGGCACAGAGTGGCCCTGTACCTGTCCCCCAGGGCCACCAGCTGTGCCCTGCAAGGGGCCACGCAGGTACCACAGCAGAGCTGCACACATGGGGTCATGGTGGGGTGGCTGCGTGGCACTGCACAGCCCTGGGTCTCCACCACCCCTCCACGTGAATGTCTTAAGGATCTCAAGGCAAAAGGGGCTTTAGTGTCCCACTGACATGTCACAGTATCGAAGTACCACACATTTTGCCAAGACAATGAGTAAGTGGCAGAGATGCATAAGAAACATTCTCATCTTTTCTTGCTGTAGCCTCGATTCATGCACAGCTCGAGCATTTCTGCATCCACCTGTCTGCAGCCTCTCGCAACAAGAGCGCAAACAGAGCAGAGGGAAGCATGCACTTTTCGTAAGAATAATCAGAAAAACTTTTTCCCCTAGAGTCCTTTCTAGGCACATTAGCTGAGAACATGCAAGTGACAGTTGACTCATTAATCGAAACTCCATGCTGCTCTAATACATTTTTACTATGTTTTGATAACTCTCTCAATTTGCCTCATCAAAGTTCTCAACTTTTTTTTGTCAATCCACTATGGAAACATTATTACTAGTGACAAGATGTTAAATCTTGTAGACAACTGTAGGATAGGCCACACATTACTTTTTACTTTCTTGTCTATCTATTCAGTCTCCTTTCCAAGTCTTCAGTTACCTGTTTACAGATAAATTACAAAATTTTGTATGATTTTGCCTTTTTCATGAAAAGATCGACTTCTTTTGGTCTCTCTAGTTTTCGCTAGCCAATGCTCAATCATTAATTCATTAATCACCCGTGAACTTTTGAGAGTTTTAATGACAAGGATATTAATTTTGTTGTTGTTGTAAATATGCACATCTCTTGACTCTGACAGCCATCACATGCTTGAAAGATAGACAAGTTAACTCTGACAACAGAGTACTAACGCTCCCATGTATTTGAACTAACACACTAACTCAGGACCATTTGAAAGTATGGTTATTTATGGCATTCCTTATTTCTGTAATAATTCATACACTTCTTGGAGGCCACAAAGACAATACAGAAACTTACATACCCCAGGTTTAATCATACTGACATCCTGGGCTGGTAACACCTCCGCAATCCATACACACAACAAATACCTAGGTGCCAGCTTCATTGATTTCATACAGGCTTAAGACACTAGCAAAGAATCAGGTATGAAACTGTTCTGTATTCTTCTAGTGAATTCTCTCATCAACAGAAGAGATGGAGCCTTCTTCCCCAAACACACTAGGCAACAGGTTTGCACTGTCTCCAAACCCAATGCCGCCACAGGGCACTGAAACAGACTTACTTGGTTGCTTTGCTGAAAGACTGATTCCACTCACATACACACAGAGAGAAAGAAAATCCATATTGAGAATGCTCTAATTAACAGATCTCTCTTCAGCACAGATGAGTACCCAGAGATGAAAAAGCTCAGATTACCTACTTCACACTGATAAAGTGCAGAAACCAAACTGTGATCAGCTTTGCAAATGCATTCCTTTGCATTTAGGTAAACCCCTAACAAATGCACATCTTGTAACTGACATCAAAATAAGAATTATGACCTAAAGTTTTGGCATTTCCATCAAACATACTACACAGTCCTTCATAGGATCAATATTCTCTCTCTTTTAATAACCAGGCTACTAAGGACTTAGCATCCTTAGTATTTAGCATTATACCAAAATCTAGATCATCTGCTTCCTTTTGCCACAAAGTCAGTGGTGAAAGCATTGGGAAGTTTGCTACGTTGCTTCCCATTACCCAAAACTAATCATCAGTCTCCACAGCAAGGTAATGTGGTTTTATATTTTGGAGTCAGATACGGCTATTTTTGTTACCAATTCACAAGCTGAACTCAACTTGATTACTTTACTTTCCTTCCCAAATTTCAGTCTCCTCAGTTTAACGCTCGCAAACATATATACAATGACCCTGCAAAGAAGGGAACACTACAGAGAACACTGCAACTTCAGGAGTTTGGCCAAAAACCTCCTTCACACCTTTAGCGTCCCCAGGCTGGTAGAGCACAGAGTGCTGCTAAGGTGTGTGTGTCAGGAAACTCAACTGTTAGAGCACTTCACTTGGTCACATGCTTATTTTAAACAATAAGTATTAGTTCTTTAGTTACGCAAAAGGCTTCTTTTCTTCTTAGGTAAGAAGGGATTGAGAATTGCCTTGGCTGATGGCAGCCTAAGCATCTGATTTCCATGCTGGACCTATCTCGTTCTCAGTCAGGCTACAGGGACCAGAGAGTTTTAGAGATCTGTTGGATTATAAACTCACATCTTAAACATCGGCTCATCACATTTCACACTTGTACTTTTTACAACTGTAAGAAATTTAATTATAAGCAAACAGATGAAAACAATCATTAAGCTAAGTGATTCTTCTTATAACCAACATTCAGAATGACCTGCTTTCCAAACCGCTTGGTTTTCTGCGTTGTCAGTGTAAAATAGCTCATCTCGTGCAGGCAGTTGAATTCATTCTAAATTTTGTCAAAGATATGCAAAAAATACACTTTAAGAACCTTATAAGGTTCTTGAAAAAAAGCTTTGTTCCCTGCATTCCCTACCCAGCTCTGATAAAGGAAAACATATCCACAATGTTGACTATGTTAATGAAAGCTTTTTTTGAAGGTGAAGCAGTTCCAAGGACTGGGATCTTTCACTGCAATGTAACTTTGGGTAAGCACATGTTATTTGGGACTAGACTGTTTTTTGTTTCCAATGCTTGGCTGCCCAGACACTTGCAGACTCGTTCAGAAAAGAGATGTGTGTAAACCCCCTGAGCCTGGAGATGCAAGCTCAGACTCCCCTCATGCCAGACGTCTTCTCCAGCACAGATCCCAAGAATGTCTAAAATAATAGTAGTGTTTTTCCGATTCCTTAACATCACAGCAGCATGTCTTGATAGGAAAATTGGATCCCATTTAAATTACCTTTACTTTTCACTCCACATCACCCTTTATTCATTTCTCTCTACGTCTTCCTTCGTTTGGGCACTTTTGAGGTAAATATCCCTGTGAACCCTCCTCGCACCGAGATGTGGCCTCAGAGCACAGAACAGATTCCTCTTGGATAAAAGGCAAGAGGAAGACTGCCACTAATGTACTCCAGCCACTAATCAACATGATCCATAGGACCAGACAGAGCTTTTCTGAACTGCTCGTAACACAGGCAAAGGGACCACTGAACCACTCTGCCTTATTGCCCTTCTCTCACTGCACCACACTGCCCAAAATGGGGTCTGTGTCTCACAGAGCCTCCTCAATGCTCTTCTCCCTTGAGCAGTCTCAGCCTGACCTTTCCAAGGACCCCACCCCGCTGCTTTATGATTATACATAGGGCTGGCCAAGAGACGTGCTGCTATTTATTTCAACTTAATTTTAGTTCAAATACCATTTTTATGGTGGTTTTATTTTTAAATTAAATATACTCCAGTATTTCATTTAAACGCTGCTTCAGAAGAAAGAAGTTATTTACTTGAAGATGTCCAAACAAATCTTACCATTGGGACAATAAAAATTTGGCTGAAGCTATTAAGGAAATCATCATGGATTTTTTTTTTTTTTTTAAAAGGCACAAACTCAAAACTGTTCATACAAGATGCAATATATATTTTCAGGCTTCTTACAACTCTGACAAGTTTTTCTTACTGGTCTGCTTACCTGACCACTACTGATCCTAAGTAAGAGTCGCATATGCTCAGTTTAACTCTGTAGGTGTAACTCTTCAAAGCATACATTGTTACTTTCATTCAGCCTCAGATTCCAGTTATTTACAAGCACAGCTCCCCACCGAGCTACGCATTACCTTGTTCGCTGTCTCACATACATATGGGACTGTGAAAACAGATCTGTGGATACAGAGGTGAGCTATGGAAAAAGTCTCAAGATACATAAAGAGATCTTAACGGTCTCCGTCTCTCTTCCCCAGAAGAGAAACTTTTGTCTGTTCCTTCAGTACTCTGGGCTTCTGTTTGCCCACATTTGCCTGCATCCATGCACTATCTACCCTGTTCCAATGGCCCCTACAAATCCTTTCCAAACCAGATGCAAAGGGATAGCAAAAGTGACACAGAACAGTCCCACAGCTGATAGGGTCCCTTCAGCCTGGAGTGTGACATTTGACAGAAATATTAAATCATAGCAGTTAATATTCAGTGACACCAAGTCCAAGAGAGGCAAATTCACCCCTCTCAGTCCTTACAGAGACTCTCTCAACTGTATGCCAGCTGCTGCGAACACTTAACAGATGTCTTCCAAACACCGTGGAAAGAAAACACCTTCACTGATATGCTGTTCTGATGGATTTCTGGAATCCAATACTGTATAGCTGTATTCTTGAGACAAGTTTTATACTTCATTAATGCAATACATAAGCTGTACAATTATACCTCCATGTGTCACTGCCAAATTTATATGCCTTTACATACAGTTAGATTAGAATGGTTTCATTTCATTGCTCTATAAATGGTCTTTTGAAAAGTGTATTTCACTCAAATTTTTGTGCAGCACTAATAGGCAAAGCACACAAAAGGCATGAGGTCCCTTGTGCAGCACCTCCAAAATTCCCCCCCCCAAATGTGGCATTGGCAAGCACTGTATTTTTGCACTTTTCCAATAAAGTAATGTTTTCTAAGGGTAGGATGCAGCCCAGAGTCCCCTTCCCCCACTGAGAGGGGCTATTTTAGATCCAATTCCACTGGATTAGGCCATCATGTGCCACACCACCCCTTCATCTGACCCACTTCAAGTCTGATGGGGCTTTGTTTACACTGGAAGAGATCTGATCCAAAGCAGCAGGGGATTACAGTGCTGTCTAATTAGAATATCTTTTCAATTTATAGTGAATAATGAATGTTGGACACTGCTGCCTTGTGGACTGGGCAGAGAACCAGCAGATCTGGGTTGTGTCCCTTCAGGCAGAAAGGGGAAGGGGAGGAAGGGCTTTAGGTGGTACTACATATCTGTAATATACTGAGATCTCAGCCTGCATTTACCCCTTTGGTTGCCACTTATTTCCCTCCTCAAAGGCACTGATTTATTGCACGTGCTCCCATATCACGAGACCAGACCATCTCTCGATAGCCCAGAGCCTAGAAAGGCACAAGTCTCACTTGGAGAGGAGCAGTTAGTATAAGGCAACCACAGCCATTATATGCAGGACCACAGTGCTAGAACATGCAAATTAACATTATCCTCCCGACTGAGTTCTTGGTGTGCTGTTTGAACTTAAACACAGAACTTCTGGTCCTGTGTTTTAGTGCTAGGGAGTCTCCCAGATGACCCCTGGAAGGCCCAAGGCACTAGTGAGGTCCTCGTTCCCAAGGCCAGGTAACAGAGGCTGGCTGCTGGTGCTCTCACTGCCCTTAGCTCCACACTAACTGCCATCCAGGCATATCCAGAGGCAGAGTCCTTTACCTTCATCAGACCGAGACAGAGCTACAGGTTTCGAAAAAGCAATGGTGCCTTCACCTTTTCCCTTCCTCCCGCCCTCCCAGAAGGCTGTCTTTGAAGAATCATACCCAGGCTCCTAAAACATACTGATACATAATGCCTGCATAGTTCTGACAAAACTAAACCCATAGCTTTTTTTTTTTTTTTTTTTTAGAACTGTTTCAGGAAACCCCGCAGGATGGATCATACAACCCTGTAACAGTATCAACCTACATATAGGATGGCAGTGAAAAGAGCTAGGGAAAGAAAGCATACTGGGTATTCAAGGGAAGAAAAAATAAATGTTAGTGAAGAAAACTAAAAGGAATTATGAAAAATATCCTGGACAGGTTCTTTCCAATAGATGACTGCAGAATCTCTTTAAAATTGCTCCCACTTGTTTTAAGTGCAGACGTGCATTTTTTGCATATGGCTCGTTCTTACGGCAAAGACGAACAGGAAGCATGTAGGGCTGTTACTTAATACTGCTGCTTACAGATGAAGGTGCAATATATGAAAAAAGCTGCATGAAAAGGACCAAAATGGTGAAATGCACCTGGCTTAGCACACAACAGTAAATATAAGCAAATATATTATGATAGTTCCATTACTGATAACATGCCAGAGCCTATTCAAGACAATGTTTAATTATCTCTGGACTGGATCAGCTGTTAAGCTGTCAGAGGGTACACAGGTGGATGTCTACTAGAGATTAGGAATGCCATACACTAGCAGAGCTGTTTTCTACAAATACACACCAAAAAAATCAGGTGTTGGTATTACTGCCACATTTCCCAGAGTTAAAAAAAAAGAGGGACATGGCTTGGATCACACTGCTGCTGGGAGTGTGCATGAGGACAAACTGTGCTGACTGGGGGATCACTACAGGTGCTGCTGGAGAACAGTGCACCCTGGAGTAAGGGAGATGGAAAAGCTTTATTTCAACTGGCTGCCCTTGGCCACCCAGAAATCCAGCCGAGACTAAGCCTACCAGTCTCTCTTGCACAAAACCCACTGTGGTAAGAGATCATCAAGGCTGCAAAGCCAAGTCATTCTTAATTCTTCTTCTTTGAAGAGATGCATTATGACACACTAATTATGCGAGCACATTATCTGCTCCGGGAACGTTACCACATGGCCAATGCTCACAGACAGCAGCCCTAAATACTCCTCTGATCTCTGTTACTGCTGTCCCACTGATCCAGTGCCCACATGGATCCAGTGTCCATATGGAACTTGTTTGCCGAGTCCCATACATGCTCCCTTCCTTACAGTCTTCTTCCAGCCATTGCACGTCACTCCTGTCCCCACCTGACTTTCTTTTAGCTTCTAATGTCCTTTGCCGAGCCAAAGCACCTGCCTTGAGCTCCAGCCTCTGCTGTGCTTCTCTTTGGGGTCTACAGTGCCCCAGCAGAAACACTAAAGCAGAGGAAGGTTCACTTGCTCTCTCTAAGGCAGGATGCCCGGTACTGTCACCACAAAGCAGCTGCTGCTCTGCACATGTCCCAGAGCTGAGGCACGTCCAGGAAGACTGACATCTCACTTTGAAGCCCACTCAGCCTCCAGTGAAGCATGTGTAAATAAAGTCTAAGTCAGTAACATGACTAAAGTCAGCTGGATTCTTACAAGAACAAGATGACTATCCCCAGCAACAGAACAACCCTTTAGACAAATTGCCTGGTCTGAAATATGAAAGTGCAAGAGTTTTTCAGCCAACAATTAAAAATCTAGTCTCCTTCCAAGAAAAAAGCTTCATTATTTCTGCTGACAAAGTCTCAAATACATCCCATAGCAGTAGCCAAGCACATTTCAGCTTGACAAAGCTCAATTCAGCAGAAACAAATCTTACAAAATGGACATAGAAGGTAACCTTAACTCTAGGAAGCACAACAAGCAATGCCTACACCATATCTCACAGGCTTGCATTCTTCTGCACTTAACAATGACAGTAAAGTGCAGTATTGCTAATTGCAAAGTGCATCACTTCTTAATGATCTTTGAGAAGTTAAAGAGGACAATGAATTTCTTCCTCAGTCATGTCTAATGGTGACAACTGTAGTAGATTGAGAAGTTCTTCTTGCACTTCAGTATTTACAGAATTCTTCAATAGGCACCAAGTAGTAGTGATACTGCCTCATTACTGTTCCTTTGCATTTGTGAGACTGATCAGCTATTGGCAGTCCCAAAAGCAGTGACATTGTTTTTCAAGTGGATTCTGTCATGATACCAGAAAAATCAAAAACAAAGGCTTTGTGCTTGCACCCTGTACACAGTTTGAGCTCAGAATCATCCAAATCTGGTGTGACCAGTAATCCTTTTGCCATTGCAAGTCAGTGTACTTTATTCATCTTTTAGGTCACTAAGCATGTTGGAAATATTTATAGCAATTAATAATGGAGAAGGTGACTTTGTGGGAAGAGGATGAAACTTTTTGTTCCTTCTCTTCAGGTCTCAAGAGTCATTAGGATTTTGTATTGTAAATGAACCTTAAAGATTTGTTTGAACTAAAACTGGATTTGCCCGAGTAATTTCTTTTCTTTTTTAAATATAAACCATTTTCTTTGTACTTCTGTTCTACAAGGTCATGCAACAGTTTTTGTTGTTGTTTGTTTTCAAAGAAAAAAACATTTATTCTTCTGCATAATTTTTGGCACTAACCTTCCAGTGTGGGTTAAAGATACAAATATTAAAATACAAAGTCAAATACAAGTTGTTTTCACAAACACTAATGTAAAAAATTGTCTACTTTCCCATTTTCTAGACTAATATTTACCATCTTTGACAGCCTTATTGCTGTGCAGATTGCTGCATATTTCAGTATTATGCTTTAACAACTTGACAGATCCACCTATTTTCCTGTGATTATTTTATCCCAAGTTGGAAGTGTAATAGTCCCTTTTCGACATGTTGAATTGCAGGATTTGTAGCACAGCATAGAGTCCTGGGATTTATTGTTAATATTTTGATATTGTTACTATTTTGATAATTACAGTATATTTGGATTTTCAAATGTTGCTTTTTTTTTTTCTGATTTGCTCAAAAATAGAGTCAGAAACCTCAGTAACCTGAGGACAATATATTCCATCAGTAGAAGCACAAGTCAGGCAACCGTCTGAAAGATGTGAATTGAAGACCAGAAGGTCACTTGGGAACCGCTGACAACTACAACAGCAAAGTATTGGATGCTTTCTTAGAAGAAAAAGAAATCTTGGATAAGTCAATTTTGGATATTCACTAAATACCAGCAATTGCTATTGTCATTCATTTTAGTCCCTTAAACACAGAGCAGAAACATGGAATAGGTAGCTAAAATGTACAGAGATACAGTACAGAAGAAGAGAAAATATGTGGTGCCATACAAGAAGTTCTAATATAATTGGGATGCAAGTTTTTTTGCTTTAACAGCAATTAGCCTTTCAAGGAAGTAAATCATATACATTTTTTTTGTCACCTGAATCCGCAGAGCAAAAGACTGTCCACTTCAGCTTTCTGTCTCTTTAGATTATAACTATCAGATCTATTAATTATTTCCAGTTAGTTTCCTAGGGTTATTATGGAAATGATTTTGCACCCAGTGAAGCACACCAGAAGCTTTATTTATTTTCCTAATGATTATACATTCATAGGAAATAAGACTAGAAGGGACATTCTGGGTCATCAAATGCAATCCCCTGCTATAACAGGCAACCACATAAGGTAAACTCTTCAAATTACTTCTAAGATGGATCTTGCTAATTCATGGTTTCTTGTCCCTCATACTCAAGTTAGAAAGTTGTTCTAGAACTTCACTGTTCTACTGAGTAGCAACCTTCTCATTACCAAATTAATTTTATTCACGGACAGTTTATCCTAGTTCTGGTGTCAATGTTGCCTTCTAGCTCAAATGAGATTTCTACCTTTTATTAGGTCCTTTTATAGAGAGCAATCATAACACCTCCCATTCCACCATTGTAGGAGTTTATAAAGTGCAGTATATTTTCACATAACTGCTTACATACTAAACGAGGCGCATTAATTTGCGGTCTTTTTAAAGCCCTTGGAAATTCTGTGCCACATAAGAATATGTAATTTTAGGTTCTTTTAGGGTAAGACATCTTGATCTATGGGTGTTTTGTTAGCCATACCAATTTATAACCACTGACAAAGCATAAAAAGAAACACAAACTACTGTTGAATCTCTAATGACATGCAAATAAGTGCTGTGGAGTTTGTTGATGCCTAAAATGGCAGTTGTAAAGGGTGCAAACAGGTTATTACTACAAGATGTTAAGCAGAAAATGTATTTCTCCAGGTCCCTTGTCATACCAGGGGCTATGAGAGAGGTTTTTATTAGCCTAACACATTCATATGTAGGCAAATGTCCAGTCAGGGCATGTATAGGGAAGAGGAACACTTGCTACTGAGACCCCAAAGCCATAATTGCCTCTCCAGGAGTGGAGGCAGAGGACAGGGACATGAGGCAGAAGTGTGCCTCATCGTTGTATGCTTGCTCTCTTGCACCTTGCTGCACTTGATGCTGACCACAAAGCGGTGTGGGATGGAAGTGGTGTCACTCCTCAGACCAGAACTGCAGGAGAAGGAAGTAGGAACTGCATTATACTTGGGCATCCAGCCTGCGGTCATGGAAAAGATGAGCATTTTACAAGAACTCTGAATGCTTGAGTGCGTTTCCTGGGTGCACCCATACCTTTACACAGCTGTGGGGCTGGAGCTAAGAAAAACAGTTTCAAACTCATGAAGTACAACACAGCCCCAGAGTTACACAAGTATCAGAGCCATAAATTTTTTTTGTTGTTGAAAATCTCATGGGGATAATAGCAAGGAAATAATATTTTGTGATTTGATGGCACAATGGCATAAGTCACATAAGAAAACAACAATGCTAAAACAATGAAAAACAAGTCCTCACCGTGTTTTTCAAGAGATACTGTCTTACTCTTCTTTTCTGCACTGTAGCATAGAGGATGACATATACCTATCTATGTAAACACATGTACCCACATCAGCACTTCCTGCCAATTATACCCAAGTATAGTTGTTGTAGATTATGTAAATATTTCAGATATTATAGAGCAGTTGCTTCTCAAAGATACTTGATGTGGACAGGGAAGTTATACAACTGAAACTATTATCTATTGCCTTCTAGGACACAAGTATAGAACTGCATATTGGAGTCCTGAATACCTTCAGAAGAAGGAAGATTTATTTAGAATAACACTGTTAGATGCGTTTATTACTTAGGAAATATTAATTGGCTTAGAAGGGAATTTTGAGGTATACCCTACAACTGTATTGGAGATTCTGGTTACCAATACTTTAATGCTCATGTAAAATCACAGAATCATCTAGGTTGGAAGAGACCTCCAAGATTATCTAGTCCAACCTCTGACCCAACACTAAGAAGTCCTCCACTAAACCATATCCCTAAGCTCTACATCTAAATGTCTTTTCAAGACCTCCAGGGATGGTGACTCAATCACTTCCCTGGGCAGCCTATTCCAGCCTAACAACCCGTTCAGTAAAGATTTTTTTTCCCTAATATCCAACCTAAACCTCCTCTGGTCCAACTTTAGCCCATTCCCCCTCATCCCACATCCCACCAGGCATGTGGGAGGATAGACCAACCCCCACCTTGCTACAGCCTCCTTTCAGGTACCTGTAGAGTGCAATAAGGTTGCCCCTGAGCCTCCTCTTCTCCAGGCTGAACAATCCCAGCTCCCTTGCAAGGCTTGTTCCTTGTAAGACTTGTTCTCCAGACCCTTCACCAGCTTCGTAGCTCTTCTCTGGACTCGCTCGAGCACCTCCATGTCCTTCTTGTAGTGAGGGGCCCAAAACTGAACACAGTACTCGAGGTGCAGCCTCACCAGAGCCGAGTACAGGGGGATAGTCACTTCCCTGGACCTGCTGGCCACGCTGTTTCTTATGCAAGCCAGGATGCTGTTGGCCTTCTTGGCCACCTGAGCACACTGCTGGCTCATATTCAGCCAACTATCAACAACTACTCCCAGGTCCTTCTCTGCCAGGCAGCTTTCTAACCACACATCTCCCAGCCTGTAGCTCTGTTTGGGGATGTTGTGCCCCAGGTGCAGGACCCAGCACTTGGCCTTGTTGAACTTCATACTGTTGGCCTCGGCCCATCGGTCCAGCCTATCCAGATCCTCCTGCAGAGCCTTCCTACCCTCGAGCAGATCGACACACGCACCTAACTTGGTGTCATCTGCAAACTTGCTGAGGGTGCACTCGATCCCCTCGTCCAGATCATCGATAAAGATATTAAAGAGAACTGGCCCCAGTACCGAGCCCTGGGGGACTCCGCTAGTGACCGGCCTCCAGCTGGATTTGACTCCATTCACCACAACTCTCTAGGCCCGGCCATCCAGCCAGTTTCTAACCCAACAAAGCGTACGCCAGTCCAAGCCAAGAGCAGCCAGTTTCTCGAGGAGAATGCTGTGGGAATGCTGTGGGGAATGGTGTCAAAAGCCTAACTGAAGTCAAGGTAGACCACATCCACAGCCTTTCCCTCATCCACCCAGCGCGTCACTTTGTCATAGAAGGAGATCAGGTTCGTCAAGCAGGACCTGCCCTTCATAAACCCATGCTGACTGGGCCTGATCACCTGCTTGCCCTGTAAGTGCTGCATGATGACACTCAAGATTATCTGCTCCATGAGCTTCCCTGGCACTGAGGTCAAACTAACAGGCCTATACTTTCCTGGGTCAACCTTCTGGCCCTTCTTGTAGATGGGCGTCATGTTTACTAGCCGCCAGTTGAGTGGGACCTCCCCCGATAGCCAGGACTGCCGATAAATAATGGAAAGCGGCTTGGCCAGCTCCTCGGCCAGCTCCTCCGCCAGTTCTCGCAGCACCCTCGGGTGGATCCCACCCAGCCCTCATCGACCTGCGTACATCCAAGTGCTGTAGCAGGTTGCCAACCCTTTCCTCGTGGATTGTGAGGGGCACATCCTGCTCCCCACCCCCTTCCACCAGCTCAGGGTACCGGGTATCCAGATAACAACTAGTCTTGCCGCTAAAGACTGAGGCAAAGAAGGCATTAAGCACCTCAGCCTTTTCCTCATCTCTCGTCACTAATTTTCCCCCTGCATCCAGTAAAGGGTGGAGATTGTCCTTAGTCCTCCCTTTCATGTTAATGTATTTATAAAAACATTTTCTGTTGTCTTTAACAGCAGTAGCCAGATTGAGCTCCAGATGAGCTTTGGCCTTTCTAATTTTGTCCCTAGAGATACTTACAACATCCTTATAATCCTTCTGAGTGGCCTGCCCTTTTTTCCAAAGATCATAAACCCTCTTTTTTTTTTTTTTTTTTTTTCCTAAGCTCGAGCCACAATTCTGTTCAGCCAGGCCGGTCTTCCACGCCGGCTCATCTTTGGGCATGTGGGGACAGACCGCTCCTGAGCCATTAAGATTTCCTTCTTGAGGAGTGCCCAGCCTTCCTGGGCTCCTCTGCCCTTCAGAACTGCCTCCCAGGGGACTCCGCCAACCAGTGTCTTGAACAGCACAAAGTCAGCCCTCCGCAAGTCTAAGATAACAGTTTTACTGGTCCCCCTCCTGACTTCGCCAAAAACAGAGAACTCCACCATTTCATGGTCACTCTGCCCAGGACAGCTCCTGACCACCACACCTCCCACCAGTCCTTCTCTGTTAGTGAACAGAAGGTCTAGCAGGGCACCTCCCCTGGTAGGCTCACTAACCAGCTGCATCAGGAAGCTGTCCTCCACGCTCTCCAGAAACCTCCTAGACTGCTTAAATCACTTGAGCAACAAGCTCCAAAAACTAGAAGGAAGATGAAGGATGCAAAAGGATTTGTGGTTAATAAGGTCAAAAGGTAAATAAGGTAGAAGTATAATACAATACCAAATATGAATGGTAGACAGAGAATAAGAAACCTTAATAAACCTGTTTGTGTCAACTGAAAAACATGCAGGTCTGAATCAAGATTACAGTGATTTAAAAAGACAACAGTTGGGAGAGGAAAGCAAGTTTGAGTTGCCAGAATAGAGGCGTGCACCGAGTGAATTTTACTGAGAAGATCAGGAATACTTATTGTGAAATATCCTGATACTAGCTCTATAGTTTGCTTGATAAAATTATATTAACAATAGCATCAGAAATGAAAGAAAAGCACTTTAAAAAAAACAGATTGGTCTGAACTGGGCACAGGCACTGTGGTAAGATTATGAACTATCTTTATACAAAAGGTAAGACTATGTTACCAGAACCTTGATTCAAAATTAAAGAGAAAAAAAGAACCACAGATTGGAGAGCTACCTTCTGTCAATGCAAGGTGTATTTTTCCCACATAGATCAGTACTTTTCCATTTGTAGAAAAGGATAGAGGGAACCAACAAGAGAGGGGAAAAAAAAAGTATATCCCCAGTTACTGACTTCAGCCCACACAACCTCAGAGGCTATGAGGTAAATGCCTGGCAGCGCGTGGGGCAAGACTCCCTGGAAGCCACACAGCAACTGGCTCGTGCTGCTCCTCTGCAGGACAATGTGGCCGCAGGCTGCCCAAGGAGAGACAGCATGCGGGAAGGTGTCACACTCAGAGCAGCTCCCGCTGAGTTCAGGTGTGCTCAGCCAGCTTCTGATCAGGATATAAACGGCAAATTGTAGGATACTAACTTTGGAGATATCAATTTAAATTACTTGCTTCACAATAGGATTGTTGGGTAACCTTGGGTGATTCAATCAAGTCTATGTCTTACAGCTTAGGTAACCAGAAACAGGAGCCTGGATCAGGTAAACCTTCACACAGACACCCCCACAGCAAAGCCCAACACATAAGGTTTTGTATTTCTGGGGTACTTCAGTGCACAGAGTGATTGGATTTGCTACAGGTGCAAATCCAGGAACAAATACAAAAACAGAGCAGCCACTTATTCAATTGCAGCAGTGCTTGTCTTGCCTTGGGCTGAAATTATGGAAAATGTTTCCAAGAGCTTTCAGTGCACTTGTTCTTCCTTACCATTAGGTAAAATCCTAATCGGGGAGAGAGCCCAAGTTCAAAGCTATAACCATATTGTCCTAGAAGAGACCTGAATTTAATTAAAGTACTTTCAAAGTTTTCTAATGAGTTTAATTGCATGGACAGAGAGAGGTGGGAAGTTAAGCCACAATAACTGAAATCATATACCAGAAAAAGTGTTCAGTTTTGGGCCCCTCGCTACAAGAAGGACATGGAGGTGCTCGAGCGAGTCCAGAGAAGGGCTACGAAGCTCGTGAGGGGTCTGGAGAACAAGTCTTACGAGGAGCGGCTGAGGGAGCTGGGACTGTTTAGCCTGGAGCAGAGGAGGCTCAGGGGTGACCTTATCGCTCTCTACAGGTACCTCAAGGGAGGCTGTAGCGAGGTGGGGGTTGGTCTGTTCTCCCACGTGCCTGGTGACAGGACAAGGGGGAATGGGCTTAAGTTGCGCCAGGGAAGTTTTAGGTTGGATCTTAGGAAGAACTTCTTTACCGAAAGGGTTGTTAGACACTGGAACGGGCTGCCCAGGGAAGTGGTGGAGTCACCATCTCTGGAGGTCTTTAAAAGACATTTAGATGTAGAGCTTAGGGATATGGTTTAGTGGGGACTGTTAGTGTTAGGTCAGAGGTTGGACTTGATGATCTTGAGGTCTCTTCCAACCTAGAAAATTCTGTGATTCTGTGAAAAAAAGTGAAAATACACATTTCCTGCTCTGTCTCAATCTCAGTTGACAAAATAGGATATCATCTAATCCACAGAGAAGACTGAAATGATCCAGGATTACTGCAGTTATGAACTACATGACAAATGGCTATATATTCCCTGCAATCCATCACCACACACAACTGGATAAAAGAATCTTTGTTATGTACTTTTAGCTAAATTACTGCTAACTATAGCTTTACTGCTAACTATAGCTTTTCACAAGTACTTTGGAAGGGTTCTTTCAAAAGAATAGTCAGAGAGGAAAAAATATGTTCTTATGAAAATCAAAGGAATTTTCAAACTTTGCTTTGTTTGAAATTATAACTCTTTGATAATTCAAATGTTCTGTTTCTACAACGTCCTTCAAAAAATAGATTTTGTAATATTTGATATAGATGTTTATACATTTGTAACTGAATAAATCTCATTCTTAGAGCATGCAGGATACACTGCAAATAATTGAACCTAAATAATCAGCTCTGCTTGAGGGTAGCTTGCATATATAAAGAACACTGTTCTATAGGTTGAATAACTGTAGTTCATAATTAAAAATCATATTTTTATCAAATGATAGTTGTCATCAGAAGACACCTTAAAAGATTAGAAGAGCATGTCCCAATTTTCCCTAAGGCATCTTCAGGAGCGCAGAGAAATAATATTGGTTGTGAAACATGTATCTGTGCTTTTAGTGATTCTACAACCCATCTTGTACACACCCACACCACACATGTGGTCTGGGCTGCTAGATTACTATTTGTTTTTAGATTTGCTGGTAGGTTTCCCTGGTGAACACCATCTCTGCAGCTACAGTACAAGTCCAGGTTGCAATCTCAGTAACACATCCTGCTATAATTATATTTAGACTGGTTCTTTAAAAATTATTCATTACATTGAATCTCCACTTGGAGCCTGAAGCAAGGAGCTGAACATCTTACTGTACACTGAATGCCTGAGAGAACAGATTTTAAAGTCCCAAATGAATTTCTTCAAACAGCAACAACAAAAACCCCACCTTCAAAAGGTGCCTTTTCCAAACATCATACGTCAGCCCTTAAATTAAGGATTAAATTGCTAAAGACCCCTCACTGTACCTAAATGTCCTAAACATTTGAGCACTCAGTCCATCACATCCTCAAATGCCTCAGAAGGGAGAGAGGGAAAACATTTATTAACTTCATAACACGAAGTTAATAAATCTGGATTTTAGCAAGAAGAATTTGATGCTTCAAAAAGATGCCCTCTTTACTCTTGATGAGAGCAATTCATCTAAATAGACAAAGTAGTTTAGAGGGCACAGAAAGGAAAAGTTCTCATAAGTTAAGGAGAATTTAAATGAGAGTTTTGATTGTAAGGCTAATCCACTGCAGAATGTGCAGTTTTGGAGCTACCAAAACCATACAATATTCTTGTGAAAGAAGAGCCTCCATTAAATCCATAAATTGTTTTGTTAACCACTATTCATCTAAAACACAACCAGAATTCTGGGGACTATTAGGAGATGAAGAAGCAATGAAAACAATACAGCCACACATACACTGAAGTTGCACAGTATAGTCTCACTCAGAACAGTTTCATTAAAAGCAATAACCTCATATTACACCCCTTGCACCAAGAAAGGGTTTAGTTTTCTTTGTATCAGTTAATCTCAACATGGAAAGTTTCTCACTGATTGAGGTTGCGCGTATTCTGAGTCTGTCTTCTTGCAAGAACTGGCAAATGGGCTGCCAAAACATTGCAGTCTTCTCCCTTCTGATGCTGCAAAACTCCTTCCGTCACTGCACAGGTAGTTCTACCACTTTTGAACTTGCAAAACCAAGTGTCAAAACCTTAACCTTGATCTAACTTGTGTACGAATGTCTTAGGTTAAAAGAAATGGAAGAAAAATTAATCTGAACCTGTTCCTTCAACTCCCTCTTAAATTCTGTAATTCAGACTTGCATTAAAATTCCTCTCAAAGCTCAATAAGCAGAGTTGGATACACAGCACAGAACTGTGTAAAGTAAGCAAAAGATTTAAACTTAGAAAATACCTGTAAACGTACTGGGAAGCCATCATCACTAACAGCAGAGAAAACTCCAACACAGGAATTGTTGTTTTGTCCCATTTCTAGTGAGGCTTGTGCTCCTCTCTTCAGCCTCTGTCCTACCCAGGCTCTTCCAGCATTGTCTCCCTCTTCCTCAGATCCATGATGTTGCAACTGCTTTTCTCCAGAGCCCCATATGGCTACCTGCTTCCAGTGACCCCCGTTGATCCGAGGCTGATCTTCCTTCTGCTGTGACAGAAACTGGAGTCTTCTGTCCAGGCAACTCTGATCTCCTTCAGCCACACCAGATTGCATTTTTCATCTTACTTTTGTCCTTCTGTGCCTGACTGCCATTTCCCTGCCTTCACTTACTCTTATTTCAGCAAGGACATGAAGGACATCTGCTTTCTCTTTAAGGTCCAGTCTAATCCAAACCCAGAGCCCCAGAGAAAACGTGCTGGGATTGCTCAGCTCAATCCTTGCAGCCCTGGGCTCTTGCATGCTAGACATGTGCAGAATCCTCAGAGAATTTGACAGCCAGTTCTATTAACTCTTATGCATCAGGTAGGTCTGCCAAAGCTGGGCAAACTTTCACACAAATAGCAGAAAGATCATTTCCTGAATTCTCAAACTTTCATCCCTTCTCTAGGAGGACACTACAGTTTAATGAAACATCTGCAATGACTTCTAACCAGGACAAGAGTGAGTGCCTTTAATTCTATGGAACAGCTGAATTTCTTTCATTCAAAATGTAAAACAAAACTTTTTTGTTGTTGTCAAACACAAGGGAAAGAGACACAATTGTAGAGAAGTTAATTCATTCAAATGTTTGGTTAATTTTTATTATATAAAGTTTGGAAGAAGTACTCTCCAAGATATGCATGTACTCTGGTATTCAGTGTTAAACAGCTCAGATACCATTTCTCCCACAAGTTTCCAAAAACACACAAATAGGATTTTTACTTACAGAATAATGAGATACTTTCCATGTCACATTAGAACTACGTACTAGCACAGAGCTTTATCATTACAGTAATAAGTAAAGAAAATGATATATATTTAACTCTACTGTCATTAAGGATTTAAGATTATTGCTATAATTTTTTGCTTCTCCTTCACTTTATTGAGCCTAGTCAAGCTGATATATTGCTGTGTACTTCACTCATTCCTGCTGATGGATGATATGAAGTACGCAGACAATGCCAATGTCCAACTAAAAAGAGGAATTACAGAAAAGAGAAGATAAGCAGTTGTAGATGATGAAGTGCTGATTAATAGATTACCCCCCTCCCCAATGAGTCCAAGCCCATCTTTTAAACTGCCAACAGCATTGCATCTGAATGAACAAGTATTTCTGGAATCCAGAAAATGTTGAGGAGCTGACCTTTTTCAAAATTAAACCTTAACAGCTTCTTTCAAGATTTATTTCTTTCCCTTAGCTTCAGACAAAATTGGTAATGGCGTGACCTGAGCTTCATGATTTCTAGCTGTGAGTGTTTGAAGTACTTTCTGGATTAGAGATTTGCTACTCTTGCCTTCACTTCTGCTGAAGCACTTCAGGCAGCACTGCTGACTTAGGAGCAGTCATTCAGAAGGTGACATAACATTGCTGCTCACCTTAAGTTGTCACATCATCACTGGCTATTTCTGGCAGGAGCACCTGAAAGCTGCTGTTAGCCTGGGGCTTTTGCGAAACGAGAAGGTACACCTAGAGCTCCAGCTCTTCTTTTAATTTTACTGCAAAGAACACAGTTCTTTCAGATCATTAGAAAATAATCCTAGTTTAGCTAGTTATGAGCGAGACAGAAGAGAATTAAGAAGAAAGTCTTGTAGCTATATATATTTCTGTGGGCAGTTTATCGTACGCAAACTAAACCATGGATAGCTGGTGTAAGCTATCCAAAAATTCCCTGACCTCACAATACGTTTTTTTTTTTCCTCCTTAGAATTCTAGTCATTAAGGACTTCTGCTCCTGCTAGCAGTTCAACTATAAATACCATGAACATGGAACAAGTAACAGTTATATCATCCAAACTGCATCAAATATTACAGTAGGACAAATGACTTCCAACAAATACAAAACGACTGAGCAAAGCAATGCATTCTCAGCCATTCAAACCAGAAGAGGAGATTTAACAAAAAAAAACACGATCAAGACTAATTCTGAAAAATAAATACTGCTAGCGGGACAGCAGTAAAGTAACTTGATAGGAAAGCTGTCTACTTTTGACTACTGCAAGCAGTATAAATATTATTCTCTTATCTCCAACTGTTCTTCAAGCAAGTGAATTTATGCAAGTTCAGATACAATCTGTGACAAACTCCGCTTCAACTTTCCACACACACTTGCCTTTAAAACATAACATTCACTTCTAAATGGAAAATAATCTTTTACCATCACTTTTCCAAGTGCTGACTCTTTTGTTCTACTATACATAAAAATTCAAGTCCAGAGGAACAATTTTTAGATGTATGTGAACTCCACCAGCTGCTATTTAAAACTGTTCTTTTAAAACATTGGCTATACTTTAGACTGTTTGCTTTCTAGTATGATAGATGATGCCACATAAATGAACAGGTGTTTTTGTTTATATTTTAATTATTGCAAAGTCATAGCAACTTGCCACGCTACAGTACAGCATGTCATACAGCACATTGCCCATATGACATGGTAAATAACAGTGATGATGTGAAGCCCTTTAATGTCTTACATGTCTCATATGGTTTCTCCTAAGGGAACCATATCCAAAAGAACAGCATTTGTTCTGCTGGGGAGAGTTAAAGGAAACACTGACCTGCTGGTCACTGACAGGATCAGATTTGGTGCCCCCATGTCCATGAGAGCCTTTCCAGGAAGGACACTGGCTGGCAAACCTGGCCAAGGGGGTAGAAACTCTCAGTCCCCAGGTTGTGATCCCCATTCTGCTTCTTCAGTCTGTCACTGTACATGGCTATTCCACAGACTTTGCTTTGTGCTCCTCTACAGCTCTCAATTTATCATCCTTATCAACCCAATACTGGGAGAAGTTATCTGATTTTGTTGAAAAATTCTTTCTTTTTTCTTCTTTTAAGCAATGGGTCCGGACTAAGTGGAGCTGAGAAGTCTCCTGTAAGAAATCTACTGATTAATTTCTATTCCATTTTGAGACCAAGACAACATGCAAGCTGACTATGGGATTAAATGAAACATTGCCGTAGTACTGTGCACTCCTAATAAATACTTGGTAGTACAGCTATATGCTGTAGCAATGAACAAGGGACAGCACTCAAAGGGTGAAAAGGATAATTCAAGTTCAGGAGATGCATGGCAATTTCTTTCTCTCTGTTTTCAAAGGTCACTTACACTGAGCTGGATCACCAATCTCTAACTCTCCTTCAGTTACAGTTAGAAAAGGTATATAGGGTAGGGAAGGCAGCAGGCCAACTGAATCTCAAAGACAAAAAGAGAACTGCTATAGTAATACACATTTAGAAAGCCCTTGTGTGGGGACAGTAAGCCTAGCACAGCTTAGTTCTGTTATTTAACTGGGGTGAACTGATGCTGACCTTTATCTCTGCTGGTATTATTAAGGCAGAGAAACTTCACGGTGCCTCCTTGCCATCCTTGAGGTGCAGGATCTGCAGCCCACATCCAGGCCATCCCAAAGGGAACATCCCTGACCCACACACCCTGGGTACACATCTGAAAAGCCACATATGTTCCAAGGAGGGACCCAGAGACACCTTCTACAAGGCAGTGTTTTATCTGCTTCTAACCGATTCTGAACACCCACGAGGTGTTTGGCTGGATGTACTCTCTCTCTCACTAATAATTATTACCAGGTCAAGCAGGACTGGCATTTTAATCACAAAGGAGCTTAAACAAGCACATGTGCTAAACACCTGAGAATAAAAAGCCTGCAAGCATGAGTGAGGATAAATTAATATTCCCCATTTGCTAGCACTTCAACGTTTTCAAGTGAAAACTAATTTTCCCCATAGACAGTAAACCACAAGTATATTTATTTCTTCTAATTTACCAGACACATTCATTTTAGCACCATTAAAGCAACATTGTCAAGTTTCCACCTCATCTTTAAGCTATATATATTGCTTTTGTGACAGAATTTCTACCTGCTATTTAATCAATACATAAAAAAGCTATTAATTTGCTCTGAAAAAGTGTGTGACTTGTAATTCCAAGTCCCCACTGCACGGCCTCGGCCAGGGTCAGCAGGTCCCTGTGCAGAGCAGGGCTAACAGCTCAGGAGCAGACGCGTGCACCCCAGCAGGAGGCCATGAGCCGTCGGACACCGGGAGCACCCTGATGGCATGGTGAGATGCAACAAACCCACTGCCTGCTCTCCATCACCTTTAAGGATTTATAGTGTTAAATTACAAAAGAATAGGTCAACAGAGAACATTTCTCAGAGAAAAAGACAGATAAACGGTAACAAGAAGAATAATGCTTCCTTTCTGTTGAAATTTAGTCCAGGTCAGCAGGCTAGTACAAAGGCTGTCCTGCTTCAGCCTCATATAGGATTTGCTGTTAACAAACATATAAAGGAGCTCGACGTAGTACTATACGTGGAAGTAAATGGAAGCCTTGAGGACAACACTGCACAAAAACAAATGTGCATCTGAGCTTCGGGAGTTCTTGGGCAGACTTGCAAGCCAATGAGTAATTCCAGGCTTGCAAATTCTCTATAGCCCTACAGTGAGCCTCTGAAACTTCTGCTGGTGATATTTTAATTTTTGATAAACACTATTTTAAACGAAGAAAGAAAAAGTTGCATGATTGATTTAAGAAGATATGTAGATACAACCCCCTCCCTCCCCCCCTTTTTTAAGAGCTGCCATTTATATCAACTAGTTTAGATGAAAACATTTATTAAAGCTGATGGGAAATAAATGCTCTTCACAATGTCTCTGATTTGCTCAGGACAACCCGATACCTTTTTAAGCTCTGTTTTTCTCAAAATACCAAGATATTTCAACATTGCGGGCTGAGTCATAGAAGATCAACTTTTAATTGTTTTTGGTTTTGAAACGGATGTCTGGAAATACTAAACCAACAGCCTACAGCAAATATCTAGGACAATTCATAATGAAAATATCTGTAACCCTCCTTTTGATATGATGCTGCCAAAGGATACCATTAACAGCCCTGCTTATACTGTAAGGCAACGAGAAGCATAGCACATACATTTTCTCATAGAAATTTTAATTGCTCACACAGGTTAGAAGCAAACAAAAAATCACCACCTCTAACCAATGCTGCCTTTAGAATCACAGCACTAGAAATGCACAACCGCAAAAATCCTTTTACCAGATACCTTGAAAAGAGAAGTACCCAGACTCCTTGCTCAAACACAGAGTCAAGGGGACTTCAGCTAAACTCTGCTTTGAGTAGACAAATTTAACACATCTGGAAAAGATCTCAGTCAAATCATATGCTCATGTATGCAATACATTACAAACCACGTACAAAGCCATCTGAAAATAGCTTACACTAAAGCCAGTATAATTAGCTGAGGCCCTGGGCACAGAATAAATTGCACCAACACAAAATCCCATGTGCCAGAGCCCACTGGTCAGAATCTCTGTGGCTGCAGGAAGCATGTGATGCATACTGACAGAGGGCATGCTAAGCAGTGCTACACGGATTCGTTAATGTTCTTGAGGAATGGTTTATCTCATTCTGCATTTCAAAACTGGACTTGAAGCCAACTATGTATTACATATGTGATGAAAACAAAAGCAAGTAATGCTCTGAGCTGTTCACAGCTAACCTAGAGGCTGTTCTCAGCACACAAACATACTCGATGATTAATCAATGGCAACTGACGACAAATGCCTTCCTGTATGAAGGATGCCTCCGGGATCCCTGTAGCCTGTAGCACCCCCCTTCCCATGCAGAAGCCCCCAAAGCATCCTAAAGGCAAATTCAGGAGGGAAATGGGGTGCAGTTCAAAGCAACAATAACAAACATGTAACGTACTAGTGCTTAAGCTTGTTACTTCTCATAGGCACAGGCATCCTGTTATACTACCACTACAGATACTGTACAAGAGATAGGGATCTCTTGTACAAGGAAGGGATGGTACCTCAAGCCCAAAATACTTTTTTGGCCTCCTCAGAAAACTGAAGGAAGTCCATTACCTGATTTCTAAAGCCTAAAGCAGCCAGTCTTGGCTCACAGTTTGACATTGAGAACTTTCCATACCACAGACCTAAGTCTTTATTAGACTTGGAGTAGCACAGTCATTTTTGAACACTTCAGAAGTTAGGAAATTCTGTTATAAGTAGATAAACTACAGTTATTCCAAAATGCATTCCTCAGGTAACTGCAGCTGTTTTAACACACTCAGAAGCCAAACATTTTAAGAAATTGTTTCACTTGAAAGAAATTACCAGCAATATTAAGTGTTTCCTTTTGGCTGCCCTTTTAGTTTTTCAGGCACTACAATCCTATTCCTTGAGCACAGTGGGGGTTGAAGAATAAGAGGCTGCATCCTAATTCTTACCACGAGACTGTCCTTCCTGCCACCTTCCAGCCTTCTGAAGTCTATAGAGTGGCATGAAAATCAGCTGGCAGGGAGGAACCTTGCAGTGATTTGTGTCCTTTTTACTCCATTTGTTGTCAAATCATGATCCCCCCCCACCCGGTAGTATTTAGCATTGCTTCATAAAAAGAGGAGATAAACTCACAGTCTAATATATTTTCCATCCACAGGAATAAGACTGGTAATTAGTAAAACTAAGATCAATTTGAATGTCAGTCTAGTAACTCCTAGTCTTTTACCAGAGCTTTAAATCATGGTGATGATACTGAAAATAGTTTACTGAGAATTTTGAGTTAATAGAAGTGATTAAGCAGATGTCCCTGAAATTAAAACTGATCTTTTCCATACAAGGAAATGCTCAGACATCAGAAACACTGTGGATTTCTTTCCACAATTTCAGCGAGAGCTCTCCAATACCTATGTGCTGGGGAGTCATTGGCACCTTTTCCCCCTTTCTATCACTGACCGTGATGAACCTTAGATAAGCAAGGGAAATACACATCTGCCTTTTCTGTAAAAGCACAGCGGGTGCCACTGAGTGCATCGCCAATACATTTCCAGGACTGTGTGTATTATCAGGGGGCAGATAAGTGCCCACGGCAGTTTCTTCGCTTTGCAGACTAAACGTTGAAAGGGCAGGGGTGCAGCTTTCTCCTCTGCCCTGAGTCACCAAACACAGAAGGAAGACAGCCAGGATTCGTACTGGCATCTGATTGCCTCCTACGTGATGCTCCAGAAGACAGGTGGTCACCGCACACAAGTGGCCAGAACTTTGTGTCCTCACTGGTTTGGCATCCTCCACAAAGTTATTCTGTGGGTACCAACTTCCAGGCTTCTTTGCAAATCAGCTGCCTTGAATCCTCCGCAACTGTTTCTGATGGGGTCTATCAATCTTTACACAATGATTTCTTACTATAAATCTTACAGCAGTGAAAGCAAAATAAATGGTGTCTATAACAGGGAACATTCACAAAGGTCTCAAATAGTCTCATGGCATTTATTTCTGGAGACACATTTTAAATGTAAAGAACAAGTGAAAAATATCAGCCTGACATTAATGACTACTTTATGTCAATATGAGTGCTCACAGTACATATCTCTATTGGAAAACAAACATTGTTGACAAGCACCAGAGTTGCATTGAGCACATCTTCCCTGTGGCCCTCCCAGGAGAGGCCAGGACAGACAAACAGACAAGATGGCAAATGCAGGTTTGTCCCTAGCTGCCGACAGGCACCCACCTACCCCATGGCTTCGGCTGAGCTCGGGCTGGAGGCAGGCACAAGACCAAGCGCTGTCTGTGGCTTGAAACAACCTTCTGAGGGGCCTGTTCTAGGTGTAGCAAAGCAGGGAGAGCCATGGTTTGTATCGTGTTAACCTGACCTTACGCTGGTAGGTAGTCTTCCTTTAGGCATACAACAGTCCTGCAGATGCAGAGAGAAGGAAGGCTCTTTTTAAAGCAAATTTTCCAGTTTTGTCTTTTTTGTGTGCATAATGGTCTGGACCAAATTTTACATCAAGCAGTTAAATGATGTATTAGGTAACTTTCAGGTAACTTGGACATTTCAGTTGCTGCCAAAAGCTTTTCTGAATACAAAAATCAATGCTTCACATATGAATTACATTTTAAATAAACAATAGAAAAAATATATTTTTAAAATAACCTGCAGCAACTCTTGTTAGTTGATTTATTTTTTTGTATCACAGACTTGATTATTTAGATTAAAAAATATAATTTTTAATGCCTAGAAACAAATATTGAAAGCAGAAAATATGCACACACTGGAAAACAACTTCACAAGACAGGAAAATAGGCAAAGATGTAAGTTTCCTTTTGAACATGAAAAGCTACATTTTTGATTGCAACTGTACCTCCTGCACACACTAAGTTGTCAAACAGCTCAGAAAGAGAAAATGATTAAGTATAAACTTAAAGAGCTTGACAAATCCCTACCTAAATTCAGTGGAATGCAGATATACAGACAGAACTGGATGAACTAAATGTGAATTAGACTGGCTCTCCAGTTAATGCATCTTTCAAAAGTTCGAGCAATGTTTTCTCTACCTAGGTTTATCTGTAGTAACAGAGATAATGACAACCTAGGTAAATGGGAACAAGTTTATCATTACAACCACCGTAACTGTGTATGTCAGTTAAACCCAATGGTTTTAATCACCTGAAGACCAGCACCATGGTGTTTACACCCTGTGTTTAATAAAAACTTCAGTTCACATTTAAACATAACCTTAATGTACCCTTGCAAAGCACCTCCAAATCCAATAGCTGGCATACAGTTAGAGACAATAGAAAAGACTACTGGAACTAATTTTTTTAAACACATCTAGAAAAAAAAAAAAAATAAAAAATAAAATTTAACTGGCAAATCTTTACCTACAAACCCCACAGCTGCCCTGGGTGGGCAAAGGAAGGCAGCGAGAGCTTGTTCACAGCAGGAGATAACCCAGTGGAAATGTAGCTCCCACACCTTTTCTGTGTATTTACTCAGCGTGGACGTAGCATTTAGAGAAAATAATTGGAAACAAAGGCCACACTGCAAAAAAGATGGTTTTGATTTTTTTTTGATGGAAAATGAACACTTAAAATATTATTTCAACGAATTCCAGTTTCGGTGGACAAAGTGTACCTGCAATAAAAATAGGTATGTGGTTTTGGTGTATGTTAGAGCAGAAACTAACAGCAGGAGGCATGAAATCTGCAGAAAATATTCTGATGCAAAAGTAATTCATCTTTTGACTAGTCTAGTACATGAAAGCACAGTATTCCCTAATTTACATTAAAATCACCATGTTTATAAAACCAGGAGAATTTGCCTGGGCCACCACTTCGAGCCTATTAACAGCGTTAATAGTGGTGGGTCAGATGAGCCTTGCGGCCCTTTGGCCCTCTGAGAGCACACAAGCAGAGAGCACATGGCAGGAGCTACGCGAGAGGCAGACGAGTCTGCCTCTGCCTCCTAAGCAGAACGCAGCCCTACTGTGTAAGTCCTGGTTCTGACTGGTACATTAACCAAAAGCGTAAGGTGTGACAGGAAAACTGGTATACATCTTATTTCTAACTCAGAAAGCAATGACTTATAATGTATTATCCCTTCCTTACCTTCACGTTTACCATCCCTGTCCATTTTAATAAAGGAAGCTATTCCAGTTGCATAAGGTTCAACCAGTGACTATCCAACCCTTTACAAAGGCAACACAGAAATAAGGCAGCAGTCCAAAAAATATATGTATACACACAAAATATACATATCCAACTTATTGCTATAATAAATAGAATTGTTCGGTATTATTATTGCCTTTATATATTTTGTTTTTAATTGTAAACAATGAGCAAAGTTCTGTAAAATAAGTACAGCCCTGCAAAGCAATTTTATAGGAACACTACAGTTTTATGATATTACAGTAGTACAATCCTAACAGTTTATAAATTGAAACAAAATGAAAATAAGAATTTTATTTTATTTCCCAGAAACCACATACTGCTGAAACCCTAGAAGTGTTTTTTTTTTCTTTTTCTTTTTTTCTTTTTTTTTTTTTTTTAAACTGAAGAATCAAATATCAAATCTGGTACATCTGAACAACTTTGTTTACTTCAAAAATATGCTACACTGCTAAACATACATACAAAAGTGTCGAGTTGAAATTGACTGCTTTTTAACTTTTCACTTTAATAAATGAACAATTTTAAAGTAAGTGTTTGATCGCAGTTTGTAACCAGCTTTAGCAAAAAAATGGTAGAAATAGTGGCTAACAGTCTGGAGGAGAAGACTAAAACTGGGCTTCTCATCTCCTTAGGGAATTGCACATTGGTCCCATCCTCAACAGAAATAAACCAGTGCCCTGGAAAGACCATCCTGCATGGTAGCTGAAAACAAACTGCAACTGAAAATCAGCAGTAATAATCCAGTTGTAACTTCTTTGTTAAGAAATCCCAATAACCAGAAAAAACTCTGAAATGATCAATTTCATTAAAAGCTTTAACAAGATTACCAAATTTAATTACTTTGCTGCATTAATTTATAAAGGGTGGGTCCTCAATCTGAACATTTAATGGTTTCTAGAAATAGCAAATGCTATTTGAAAAGAAGCAGAATGATTTCTTTTCCTTTTTTTTTTTTCTTAATTGAAATAATCTAGCACCGCTATAAACCCTTTCGACAAGATTTCTAGAAGTACTTCAGTGCCTAAAAAGGCACTGATAGTTTCCTAGGTGTCTATTTTAAGTTTTTAATTGCCATATGCTGAAAGACCTTTGAAATGTTCAACCTCTTTATATTAACTACACAAAAAGAATGAACATTTAGGCTGTTTTGGTTTTATAGATGTGATTTTACAAATTATGCCACTAGAAAAGATAAGTAGAAGTCATTTTTAATACACAGCAAGATGCATTTCTAACTAGATTAAGCAGCTGTTAACATTATTTTTCTGTTCAGCAAGAGCAAACGTTTACGATAACTAGACCTTAAAGGAAGAGGCGATCCCATTCGGCGCATGTTGTATGCATTTGATTTTATTCCCCAAAAGCATTCAGGAAGAAAAAAAAAGAACTAGATAATGAAATTAATTTGCAGCAGTACTCTTCAGACATGCACAGTCACAAATGCATAGGAATTTTTAAGAAGTTAGAAGTCTTTAAGAACTAAGAACAAAAGGATAATACAACTCAGCTCCACTGCCAATTTTTTCCAATCTGAGTGGCAAGCAGGGAGAGGAAAAACAAACAAACCAAACATGAAAAAGACAACCACTACTATCAATATATATATATATATATATATGATAAGAGTATATAAAGGTAGGCATTCACAATAGTAGTTGAAAATCTGTTGCTGAAACAGGAAACTATGTATTTCTTGGGATTTTTTTTTCTCCCCATACACCCTGTGTTTAATTTTCCAGCAAGACATCATATTGCTGAAATACAGAGTTAAACCAAACAGCAGCTGTTCCAGGAAACCCAACAACAAAAGAACTGCCAAGTCAAGGCTAATATGCAACAATAGAAGCTGAGAATGGAAATGTCGAGGAAGCTGCTAAATGGCAGCTACACACCCTGTAGGGCTCAACCTAAGGTGATTCTATCAAGCTAAAAGTAATGAAACAGCCATAACTAAAAATAATAATAATAATAAATCAGGCAACAGGATTCTATGGTAATGAAATATTACATTAACCAACACAAGAAATACTCAAAGGATTTCATGAATGAGCCTGTTTTTACAGGTTTTCTGAACACTGGCTTTCTTTAGCATTAATTGGGTTATAATTCTCTATGGTGATTAAAATAATTTATAGCCAGGAATTAATTTCTTATTAAATGATGCAAGACTATCCCCTTCACACCAGCTGTGAGTGTGCCTTCTCGCAGGGGAGCGCTGATGTCCCACAGTGTGTGGCTGTGTAGGACTGCTGGTCACACTGAGTACCACATTCTGCAGGATGGGGCAGCACCCTGATGGGCACACAAAGCCTTCCAGAGTTTCTCCATTAAAGCATCTCGGGCAACTGTAATAATCACCATAACGCCTTCAAAAAAAGAAAAAATCTCCAGCAAACAGATGGCTTTGTTCATAAAATCATGTATGAGAATCACAGATTGGAGTTTTCACCTTGCCCAAATGATCTTTCTCTGCAAGGTGTACTGGAAAGGCACTTGCAGAGTGGTAATTCCAGAAATTTGACTATAAACAACTGTTAAGAGCTGCAAATACAATGGCTAATTAACAGTGATCCTGAAGTTATGCTCCTGCATAATAGGATTCAGCCTGCTTTGGATCACTGCAGGAAATTTGTTATTTCAGAAGTGCAGCATAGGCTACTTTGAGTATAATAGCTAATTAGACAGTTGAACTTAATTAGCTTTGTTTCTAGTACAAAGATCTCTGTATCTGTATAGGTCCAAGGTCCTTCCCCACGAGCACCATTCCTTCAACCTCTGTCCCAGGACGGGTACCATTTGCCACAGTCCAACCAAGAACACAGTAATCTAGAATCAGCGTTATAAAACAGTAAATCCTGCTGCAAGACATTAAGGTACATCTGTCCAGCTGAAATCCTCTTACAGCACAACTTTCATTACTGCAAGAAGAGCGGGTGCTTAACCGAAACTGGATCAAAGTCTGGCAATCTTACACAAATAAAAATCCATGGATGAAACTTGTGGTAAGAAGGTAAAATTTATAATGTTCCCTGAATAAAGTCTTCATTACTTTTAAACCTAGGGCATCAAATCCAGCCTCCAAAATATTATGAAACATAAATAATCAAAGTGAAATGTCAGCTGTCAACATAGCAGGTCCGGCACGGAGAAAGGAAATGAAAGGTTGATTCATGAACCAGCTCATCGCAGTGAGGACCATGCTGAACCCTGCCACGAGATGGAGATCAAGAAACAACTGCTTGCACCAGTCCAGTGGCTCCCCTTCCCGAGGGGCATTACTGGACCAGTACCAGGCTGACGGGGCTGACAACAGCTGTGGAGAACTGCAGTTTTCCCCAACTCTCCCCCCAGGTTCCTGGGCTCAGAGCAGCCATCCCAGCTGTTGGTGTGAGCAAGCAGTTCTGCTGTATGCCAGTTCAGTTTGGTGCAAAATAAAAGACAATAAAGTCTCAAAGAAGCTTTGTAGTTTCTCAAGCTAAGATGAAAATGAACAAGACAAAGGAAAACAAAAGAGCACAGAAACCCCTAAAAAGAATGAAGAAACCAGTGTTCCCTTCATTGTCCCTGTACTGCACTCCCACCACATATCAGAAGAGGCTTCCTTTGCTCACAAAAACATTTGTGGATTTGCTTTCACTAAGCAGCCCTCTACTCCATCTGGCACCAGCCTAGATGAGTGTATTGGAATGATATCTTCTATGCTGCTAAATATTCCTGCTGATAGAGGGCTTGTTGGAGAGGTGCCAGCATGTTTAATTGCAAATGGAACAGGCGTTGGCCAAATTATTCCTTTATTTCCAAAAGCACAGATGAGGGTCAGCTCAGGAAACTTCTTTAGGCTGTAAAAGATTAACTTTCAGCATGATTTTGAGTTCCTCTTGTTTCAACTGACAGTCCATATTCATCGTGTGAAATGGAAGCAATGGAAGCCGAACAGTGCTTAAGTTCAACTGCATGACATAAACAACAACAGGTCCGTCAAACTCAATTCCTTTGTATTTTCCCTTTCCCCCGTATTTTGCAGCTGCCTCTAATGACAATTTGAGTAACACCATTCCCCACCGACATGTTACAGCAAGCAGCATCAGGAGTCCCTGCCCTGACCCGCTGCCCCTCCAGGTCCCCAGAGCATGCCCCTGCACCCCCACCACACGCAGATCCATGACAATATTCCAATAGCACAAGAACTGAGCAGGAATTTTGTTTGAGAGAAAGGACTGGAAGATGGTGCTGAATTTTTTTGTTTTGTTTTTCTCCCATAGCAGCTATTCATGATGCTTGCCCCTCGCTAATCCATTTTCATTTAAGGTCTTTAAGGATTTGAAGCTCTCTAACAGCCCAAAGAGAGTGAAACAGTGTGTGTATTTGTTTAGCCAGAACATTTTCACTCATATATCATTGCTACTTATTTCCTGCAACTTCAGCCGAGTGCATCGGAACTTGGCCCTCTCAGGAATGCCTGTTCCTTTGTTTCACTATCACTAAACAAATTTTATTGGTTGCTGTTATTAAATAGCCAGAAGTGAACCAAGGAGCCACAGGTACTGCTCCATGGTATTCTGTGCCATAAAAAGACACACAGCCCACAGAAAGCCTTTTAGGTTAAAAAAGTAGACTATAAATTAAGACTTTAACACTTCCCACCGTAATACACAGAACATCACCAAGCTGGCCAGACCCCACAGAGACAGGCACACACAATTCTCTAGAAAAGAAATGTGTGAAGTGAAACTTCTTCCATAGACCATACCAACTCATCATTTTTATCCCAGGAAAAAAAAATCCACTATAATAATAGTGGAGTTTATAGAAATAAATATGTATAACTACATGTTGGTACAGCTTTTGCTTTTTAATTATAATTCAATATCTGTACTTGCACTATTTTTGTAATTTTTTATACCTTCAGATACTCTTACCTGCCTGAAAAGACAACTTAACTTTATTTTATCAACACCTATTCTATATTAGGTGAATGAAACAACTGATACAAAGAATGCAATTCAGCCTCTGAAAACAGATTCTATCTTGTAGAATTTACATTTGAATCACTTCTCCGCTATCTCCCCTTCCACTGATCATGGACAAGCTGATTTTAAGCAACATTTTAATAATCTGCTGGGGACATCAAAAAAACTGTAACGGGGAGACACTCAATGGAGAGAACAGCACCTCAAAAATGAAACAGCAGACACGCAAGTCTAGCAGTTTTGTTGTTTGAAGTGAGAAGTAGATATTTATAAACCATACACATTCTACATTATTTACCCTAAAGCATTCTTAATCAAATCCAACTTCAGGCTAACCTAAAATAAGACAGGAAAAAAGCACAGCTCAGGGGAACATAAGAAGAAAGGAATTTTGGGTTTACTTCATCAGCATGATGTATTTTCTTTAGACACGTAGTTAATAATGACAGTAGATATAACCTTCTTTGAAGCTGTCACGTTGACCATTTGCCTTCTGTATTTGCTGTCTTGCTCAACTCCAAAGGCAGAAAGAGGAAAAAAAATCCTGAATTGCTTCACAGAAGATCATTAAAGCATTTTGAATGCATAGGATAGCAACAGCAATTTTGCTTAAATGTCTTGAACCATAGGTCTACCAAATGTTAGAGTTTCTTAATGGTCAATGTTTGCTGTTTTTAACTCATGTGGTTTCTTTTACAGCTCCCAACAGAAGTTACATGCAGTATTAATATGGCATAATATACCTTGGAAACCACAAACAAAAAGAAAAAAAAGAGAGCGAAAAGGAAAAAGGAGGAAAAAATACTTTTCAACACCTCTTACACATCTTTGTCATTTCAAGTTCTGAATGTAGGAGCTGAAGATCTAAAAGGATTAAAAGTATGTCATTTCTGAAATTATTGTAGAGCCAACTCAAAAGGAAGAGAGAACTTGACATCTGCAGAGAGAAGCACTGGTATGTTTTGAAGAGAAGCACTCCAAAAGTACACAGGTCTCAAAAAAATTCACATCCTTCGTTTTACAGGGGATAAAGTGTGAGGTAGAATGGTATCCTACTGTAATCCCCCACTCTTAGGTACCTGTGGCCTTAAAAAAAATAAAATCATCTTTACCATGTTGCTCCTAAGATGTTTACCCAGAAAGTGAAGAGAGACAGACGTATGTTGAGAAATTAACTTCCTACTGAATGGTCGGTCCAATCCACGCTGTTGGTTAAGGACTGCTGGAAAACATTTACAGGTATTTTTGGCTTGTTATTAGGCATCCTTTTTTCTGAATGTGTTGGAAATACACTTTGCTGGTTTCTGTGCCTGTGCCAAATAATTGATCCTGTTTTACTGCTATCATCTGTGGTTTATTATGAGATGTTTATGCACTGCACATTATCTGTTGTCTTCCTTACTTCAAGCCTGATCATGCATCTCCCCCTCATGTAAGATATCCTCACTAATATGAGGAACCCAGGCTGCAGAATCATGTTTTCCTGCTCAGTGGATTAATCTTGGCTCACCCTGGTTACATCCAATGCAAATGCAAATTTCCATTTGTGAATTGAACCATTTTCCAGGGTTACATACAAAGCATGCGATATTTATTAACAAAGACATGACGGTTATTGCGTTGGTGGACTTTGGCCCTAGAAAATCTCGACCACAATAGCCAACTTAATTGATTTGCAGACATGGGGCATTACATGCCGTCTGTATTTAAAATGGAAAGCAAGTTCCCTGTGCCACTGTCAGTTACATTGGGAAGTCCATTGTCCCTCAATAACCAAGTTTGACACCACTCTGGATGAACACCTGTAGCCTATTTAGAGCAGTCTACTTCATTTTCACAAAGCATTAGCAGAGTCATGGATCTCTGAGCATTCATTTGGAGGTCCTTATTAATGTGGATTTGTTTATTACAAGGAAGAAACTGGATTTGTGGAAGCTGTGTCCTACACACAACTCCCAGGCAGTCTTGAGGCTTCTGGCAAAGCTCAGGTTCTAGCATTCCGAGGGAAATCATCTTAGAGGAGACTCTTCAGTTTGAATACATTAGAAAAAGTATTTTCCTCAATCTATTTCTACCTACTACACAGCCTATACCATTGTACTCCTGTAATTCCATTAGCAATGCATAATTAAGAGGACTCTGTACACTGGAAGCTAATGCTTTTTTTTTTTGTTGGAGGGGGGGGGGGGGGGGGTGGGGGGGCGGTGGTGGAGAGGTAGCCTTTAACATAGCTGTTTATTCACTCCTCTGTGTCAGAATTAAACAGAAAAAAAACCCTACCAAGTGCAAAAAAGGCGCCACCAGCTTTGTGCCTATCAGAATACTGTCAGTATTCTAATGTAAAGCAAATGCATGTTCACCAACCTTAAACATTACACCCATTGAAAATATAATTTTAAAAAACAAAGCCACAGAAGCAGCATGCTCCAAGCAGACAGAATACTGGATTTGTTCAGCCTATGGAAGCCATGCACATCTTTGTAACTGGCTTATTCACTACAAAAAGCTACAAAGAGGAAATCATCCAAGAGCTCTTCAAACAGGCGAGGAATTTTTCAACAAACATATTCTAGTACTAGCATAAACCTTGCTTCCCCTTGCACACAAACTCCTTTCTGAATCCAACTTCACCATGACCTGTTCAGTGTTTTACATGTTTCTCTTTAACTCCACACATCTGAGCTTTACACTCTTAGTTGCTTTTCCCCCCTTACTCCTCAGACCCTGAGAGGCGCACCAGCATGGCGCACATAGCGGCACAGTAACACCACTCTACACGAGCCCCAAGGTACAGTATCGATGGCAGGTGAGAAGGGCTTAGGAGCAGTACAAGATCACGACCCCATGTGCAAGCAACAGGGTACTCACAGAAGGATCCCTGTAAATAATTCTTTAGATGACAAATGAGCTTGATTTCAGAAACAGTACATAAAAACATCCAGCACATAGTAGAAAGAACATCATAAATACTATCAACACTGAACAATGGATAAAGCAACTTTTCCTACTGTGTAACAGAAATAGGAACTGCCAGATGCAGATAAAGCTGAGATAGGTTTAATAAGATCATTACCATAAGCTGTATAGTGTCAAACCGCTAAAGAACTTATAGCTCATCATGCCATCAAGAAACCACTGACGGAGAGTAACAAACTAAATGCAAAGGCTAACACTAAATGCAACATCTAAGCCTGCAAAATATAAAGCACCAGTTTCTTTGTAGCCAAACAGCATCAGTAGGGGCAGTTAACTGCACCCACCTTGGCTCATTAGTTCTTCCAGGGCAAGAGTAAGTTCTAAAAGGAGCAGGGTGAGCACAGCTTGCTATTAGATCATGGCTTGTACACAGATCAGAATTAAACAAATCTCAACAGTGATTCAGATCATCTCAGGGAACAGACAGGATTTTGAAGATTAAACACACTGAAAGCTGGGCTCTTTCTTCCAGTGGTTTGTTAGGGTTCCCAAAGGGTACTATTATAGAATTTGGGATCTGAATATACAGATCTTAAAACATAAAACAGATTAACGAGTCACTGTATAGCAGGTACTTTTTTTTTTTTTTTTTTCCATATACATAATGCAAAGATTAAATAAAAATGTCTTTGTAAAGATGACTTCTCCTGTATTATGAAGATGGTCATCTTGGACAATGTTCACTTGTGAAAAATAAAATAAAAAAAAAAATCAAAAAAAGCCTTGCTCTTTCTACTTGTACTTCTTATTCCATCTAGAAGCACAAGAGAGGTCAGGTACATGGTTTATGCAAGAACAGACATGCAAGGTCATCTTGAAAAGGCACTGCTGTTACCATAAAGCCTGGTTCACCTTTTTATTTTGATGATTTTTCACATGAATTAGTACACATAGAGGTATATTAAGGATGGAGGGAAAAGCAATACTGCAATTGTATATAAAATATTTTCCCTGGACACACATTTTTCTGGACGGCATCAACAGTAGCTAATCCTGCCTCTAATAAAAGAAAGAAAAGTGTTAAACTTCTCCAAGTAAGATGCAGAAAAAAAAAAATGAGAAAGATGCATGAAGGACTAATATTCTCCAAGACTGTTTCTGTTAAAGGTATTTTGCAAGTCCTGCTGCTTAAAATGCACAAGAGTAGGGTTATTAGGAAATATTTAATGTTTTCTATGACATGATTTTTGAAACACACCACTCTTCCCTGGAAGAATCACCTCTAGCTGAGGTTGCTGCTTACATGGCCAATGTGGTTCCTAAACCACCACACAGCCTCCATCAGCTGACCGTGTGGCAGCTTCCCTGCACCCAATATAGAGGTCCCCACTGACTTTGCACAAAAGTTACATTGTCATGTTAAGTGACAATTGAAATGGTCATGAGACTTCGACTCTGGGCTTTGTTTTCCCACATTAAGACATTTAAGACATTTCTGCCCCACTCAGCAAACTGCAGTCACATCTGAAAGCAAGATGCAGCTTCCTCGACACTTTGGTCAGCAGAGCAAAAGATGTCCAGCAGCCTCCTCAAAGTGCTTTCTGAGGGGTCAGGAAACCCAAGGCTGACAAAGCCCACTGCATAACTGAACGCTGCAGCTTTTTCCTTGCTGCAATATGGTGCAAGGTATCCTAGCTATTCTATATTTCAATTCTATTTCTGTGATTGTTTTTTAGCTTTGACAAGCTGTTAGATGCCTGAACAGCAAGGTCCTGGTGCTGCAGCTCAGCAAACATCCCCATTAGTCTGCCTGCAGTTATTTTAGGGGCTTGCAGTCTTTTAGACTGAGGGTACTTGTTATTGCCAACCACGACATTCATTCGTCATTGCCTTTTACCTTCCAGATACAGCAGAGTGGCATTAAGTCTGACAGCCCTACGTGTTGTAATGGTATTACTGCATAGGCCAGCAGTGTCCCTGTAGTTTAAGGCCTGTTGGTATTACTATTAGAAACAACAGTTTTCAAAGGGCTGATAACTTTGCCACTTGAAATTGTGCAAGGCTAAAAGCTCAAAATAGAAATAATCATTTCCCCCCATGCTTTAAAATGGAGAAAGCTCCCAACCAAAATGACAGGTTCTGTTGCAGCTTGACAATACATCTATGTCTGAAGTGTTTTCTAGGTACTTTCAGGTGCTTTTTTGCCCCCTCTACGCTAGACAAAAATATCCCTGTAGATGTCACGTCTGCCTTTCTGACCCACACCACTCAGAACATCTGAAGGCAGTTCAAAGATTACTTCTGCAATTCACAGGCCTACACAAACACTGCAACTTCTGATTCAGGTTAAATATACTTCCCTGAAAGTCTATTTCTGGGCAGTTTGACAGCATATAGAAAAATTGTCTACTCTTACATTTCCCACAAAAAATAAATATAAAAATTGAGCTTAGAGTTATTGGTTCATCTTGAAGCACTGCTCCATCCTCTTTTCTAGAGAACTTCTTTGGTTATTTCTTTTTCCTCTGTTGTTTTAAGGAGCTACAGACATGTCCCTGTACAGCGCTCTGGGCAGGTTTTCACAAATGAGTAGGAGCTAAGAGCCTTCAACTGAGTGAGTTCCTCTGACTGTTAAAAGGTCTACGTCATAAGCAGCAAATCTAAGTAACAACAGAAGTCTTTCCCTTAGGGTGGCCGCACTTCCTGTGGTTTCTTAACATGCCAGGCAAAAAAAGGACCTCATCAGGAATGGAGACAAACCACAAAACCCTTACTCTAGTCCTCAGGTCCAAGGTGTCCAATGGACCAGGGTAGCTGATATTTCCAACATGAGAAGATGTCACCATAGCACCTGAGAACACTGTCAGAAGAATGCCATGCATTTTTTATAGCTCCTCAAATCTACCCAAAAGAAGGACAGAGCCAACCACAGGAAAATTCTTCATAGATTGTGTAGATGTAGAAGCGCAGCCACAGAGAGCTGGAAGTTTAGATTCTGTACACAACTTGTCATTCCACGTAAACAATGCAAAATTTATCTAGGGATACATTTTAAATAGCTCTGCATTAAACTTTTGGGAGCCCACAATCAGGTGGGTATAAAGAGATGTTCATATTTGAGTAACAGATCAAAAACTTTTAACACTGGAAGAAATAGGTGCAGAATGTTAAAGATAGCAGCCTGTTTTGTTGGAAAACTGGAAGCAAGTAGAAGGCATCCATATTTGCATAAGCAGATCAGATAAATGGATGAATTTAATATGTAATCGCCATTCCTGAAGTACGGTTACATGTGGACCATGTCTAATTGAGACTCACTGTATTTCTATGAGTATGAAGGAAATGGCTGTGCAAAATTTAGCTTTGCATTACAATCTAAATTCAAGAGGTGGAAAATTTCAGAATAAAAGTTCTACACTAAAAACTATACCTTATTTGCAGTGGGGGGTGGTGGGAAATAAAACCTTTAGAAGACTCTTAATCAATTTTAAAATGAGACAAAAATAGTAGCAAAGCACATTATGTGAGGCCAAGGAGAAACCATAATGCAATTGGGACAAATACGGCAAATGCGAGAACTGCAGAGTTATGAGAAAGTGAAGTGCTGTTTGGCAGACTGTTGCAAAAGCCATGTGTAGTAACCAAATCAAGTGTCTGAAACAAGCATCTAATCAAAATGGCTGTTACTGTTTTTAAGGGTCTTTTTCAGCTGGCACTATCTGCTGTCATTTAAGCCCTTAAAAGCTTCAATTTTATAAACCTGCACTTTTGTCTCAGGTCTGCAAGGGTGGATGTGCACTCCCAGAGGAGTGCAGAGAACACACACAAGCTGCAGCAGACATCACTTCCTGTGCATCTGATAACTAAATAAATTTACCTTTAAAAACAGAATTAATCCAGCATGTCTGGAAAGTGAAGGAGAGTGGTTGCTGTTCTGATCCTTTTCTAGTCTTGCAAGAAATCCAGGTGGTTTTTTTGTTTGTTTGTTTTAAAAACGTTCCTCTCTCAAATATCAAAACTCTCAAGACCAATTCTCTCCTACTTGCCAGGCATACAGCTGAAAAGACCTGTAAACCATCTTTATGCTATTGCTTTATGTGGGACACTTAGCTCTCACTATTTTCTTTTTAAAATTAGCAGCTTTAACCCACAACAAGCAGTAACTAAATATGAAAAGTTTAGATAAGCTGTTGAATCTTAGAATTCTTAAGGATTCTTAAGAATTCTTAATGAAATCTTAAGGATTTACAGAATCACAGAGTAGTTTGGGTTGGGAGGGACCTTAATACTCACCTCGTTCCAAGCCCCTGCCACTGGCAGGGACCCTCCATTAGATCACGGTTCTGTGATAGTTTTGAATGAGTAACTACTGAACATAGTAGGGAGCAAAAATCGCATGGAGACAGTTATTTGGAGCAGAACTTATTTAACTAGATCCCTGCACTTTCATTTGCAAATTATCATGCAAAAAGGAGAGACAGGCCACTGAACAAAGTTACTAGTTATACAGAAATTACTGAATACCAGAACATCAATAACTTAATTCAATTTATAGTATTATTACTTGGCGCGCTGTGATACAATGTAATATGTAATACTATTCCTAATTTCATAAGTTATACCCATACAGAGTGCTTTGGGACTGAAGTCAAGACACTTGCACACACTGTATTGCATGCTAAATGCTACTCCCTTTCCTGTTTGTGTAGCAAGAGAAAAGAAGAAAATTTGATTTAAGCAGGTAGAAAGGAAACTGAAACTTATGCCTCTGTATATGATGAGAAGTTTTGCAAGCCAAACACCTATGATTCTCTCTTACCTCAAATACTGCAGCACCCTAATGCATGGGAAATGCAATCATCCCCAATTTTTAATGTGGGATTTGAAAGAGAGAAGTTCTTAGAACATTTCTTTACCAATAACTGACTACCCTTAACATCCTTGCCCTGTACTTCATCACTATTTGTTTATTGTGCTGCCTTCCCCTGCAATACTGTGCTGCATCACCCCAGGGCCTGCTGGGCAGACTCTGCCATGTGCTCTGGCTCTACCCTGCTGGTCTGGGGCCAGCCACTGCCTCCCACAGACAGGGCCTATGAGGCTGCATCACACTCACAGGGCAGCAGCTATCCTCTGCAGAGGCACTCTGAAAGAAACTAACAGCAATTAAGAAATGAATGGGGGGAGGAATAATCCCAAAGGCTCCAAACTCGTGGAATTCCATTTATGTCTTAAAATTAGCCAGTGCACCTGAGAGCTTTGGACAAATGACTATTTTTTGTAATATCTGAGTGATGGATAATGTTAGACTGTGTGTTTACACTAGGTTTAGTGGTTAGTTTTGATAAGTTCATTGCTTTTGTGCTTTAAGAGACTCTTCCATAATAAGATAGTTTGGAACTTCGCATTCAAGATATTTCATCATAAACCAAAGTCACTAAAACTGCAAAGCAAGTAAAGAAAGTTAGCATTAAGCTCGGAGATCCTCAAAATGGAAATTGGTATAGGTACCAATTAACATTTAGATTGCCTGTACAAAGGGATGCCATAAATTCCCACACCTCAGGTACAATAATTCCTTTTAATATCTCTTTGTATCGCTGCCAAAAGTCTGTCTCTCGGCTGTGTACCATTTCAAGGATCATTTGTGCACTCTTTGGTTTCCAGAAAGTACTGGTGCACATGAATGACATCAGCAAACATAATCCACTTGGTAACCCAGCTAACCTGCAGCTGGTTTCTTTACACACAAACTCTCGAAGAGGCAACCACAATTGTTTTGAGCATTATTCAAAAGGAAAGGTACCAATTTAGCAGCACTGAGTAAATACATTGTTGTTAGCAGAAAAAGGTAATTTCCTACATTCCTACCACTAAGTTCTGCATAATACACCCATAAATTTCAGCTGCAGCCTGCACTGAAAACAGAAGTTGGCTCTGCCTATGTACTGAACTCATTAGACCTAAAAATGAATATTTGAGAAGTTTCTCCCATGTTTCGTTTTGTCTCTCTATTAGTTTTTTGGCACCATAACAAAAGTGCTATTCTGAGCATTTAAAGAACCAATCTTTAGTTACAACTTCAAAAAAATCGGACTTTGCATGCAATGGAACTTCTTGGTGGACGTTTTATTATAAAATATCCCACTGTGGCTTAAAAAGAAACACTTTGCAAAAGGGCCACTGTACTAGCAACAAACACATCAAGTTATACATCTTTGGTCTTCCTGCACTATATTGGGTTTGAGATATCTTTATGATTAAAAAACAAACAAACAAAACAACAAACCAGAAACAAAAACAGTGAAAACTTAAAGAATTCAAATTAGTAGCAAAGTAATACAAAGGTACCTTTGTACCACAGTAATAATGTTCACAACAGGAGTAACTCAAAGTTGCAGGATCATACTGTCCTGCAGTTACTGTTCTTTAAACTACCCATAGAAGTGACCTCTAAAAAGGAACAGTGCCCAGTTTCTGGAAAAAAGTTTAAAATGACAGGGGCCTACTCAAAAATGTCCAGAAGACAAAGAAACAAGCAGACCGAATACACGAAATGAGAAAAAACCAAAGAGCTGAATGCTCAGAGTGGAACAGACAGTATGATGCTTCAAATACATAAAGGATTGCTGTAGGAAAGAAGGGAAGGAATTGTTTTTTAAGACTACTACTGGCAGATGAAAACTTAAGTCATCTTGTATGAGTTTAGATCTGCACAAGGAAACTTCAAGGATAGTGAAGCATCAGAATAGATGGGCTTGGATGTTTCCACAGCTAGATGTTTTCAAGACTGCATTAGGTAACAGCTTGTTAAAAAATGACACCAGGTTACTGCCCCTGATTTCAGGCATGACAAACACTTCAGGCTTCTTCCAACCCCCATATTACCCGATTACTGGGAAACGTTTCAGGAAGCAATTCAACTGTCAGCTGAATACCCAAGCTTACAGGTGGTGTGGCTGCAATGATGCAATTCACTTCAGACTTCTGTCTTAATCTTCAGTTCTTTGTTCATTTGCTTGTTCCAGAGATGCTGGAATGAGACAACTCATACCTGATGAAGATGACATCTGATGCAGGAAACCCAGACAAATACAACGAGAGTTTCATCAGAAAGAACATACTCAAGATTCTGCAACAATTGAACACTACCTACAACATCTTCAGTGTAATGATGTGATTGTAGAAACTGCAGTAGCTTTTCTAAGGATACCTAAGCTAAAGAACAAAGAGGACCAAAAAAAAAAAAAAAAAAAAAAAAAAAAAAAAAAACATGCAAAACCACAAAATAATCTTAACCACAAACCAAAAAAATTTGGTTTTATAATGGTTGTCGGTAATTGAAGAACACATACGAATGAAAAA